>NC_133620.1:396526899-396660387 GCF_048593235.1 Sminthopsis crassicaudata
TCTTCAACATTGCAGTTGTGTTTTAAGCTCTGTAATTTTTTTTTATGATTTTTAAATGCTGTAGAAATTCCCTCCAGTTTTATTAGCCTCTTTACACTTATAAAATTGCATGAATCCTTTCTGGCTATTGGAAACCTGAATGCTTTTAGACCCAAATGGAAAATTTCTGAAATGCTGGATTATCTATTTTTAAACAAGCAGTTGACTTAAACTTTCTGTGGCAACTTCTGGTTTTCTGACAGTTCCCAATGAAAAAAAATTCTGAAAGTACACTGGGATCACTGGGACTCTGTCTTTTGTGAAGGTTTGCTTGGGGATGAAAAAAGGATATTGCAGCTTCAGCAGTGTTGAACTGTGTGTTTAAAAATGTGAATTACTGTTATTGTATACTGTAATTGATTACATGGGCTAGGGGGGGTGTCAAAGAACTTGACAGGGTTGTGTTGATGCTCAGAGTTGAGTCTTGAAAAGTAAATATTAACGCTACAGAAATGCATGAGTTTCAATATATTTTTGTCTTTGTTTGCATTGTATAACTTTAACGAGTGAGTTTAAAATTATTTAATTTCCTTAGGAAAATAGCACCATTTGAAAAAACTGGTGTTATGAAGAACATAAATGCACTGTTTTTATTTTATTTTATATAATTTAAATCTACTTTCCCACTGTCTTTAAGTTGAAGCTGTTAAGTTGAATAAAAATTAAGCTACAAATTGATAACTTAGCTACATAACAAGGAAAATATAAATGTTTACAAATGGCTTAAAGATTTGCATGTGCAGTGTGCATTTATAACAAACTTCTAATTGCACAGAACCCATGCCAGCTCAAAGTTTAGGTATCTACATTTACCCAGTTGAGCATTTTTAGAATTACTACTGCACAAATTGACAATAGGTCATCCTTTTTCTTTTCTTCTCTTCTCTTTCTTTCTCTCTCTCTCTCTCTCTCTCTCTCTCTCTCTCTCTCTCTCTCTCTCTCTCTCTCTCTCTCTCTCTCTCTTCTCCTTTCCTCTCTCTCTCCTCTCTTTTTCTCTCTCTTTTTTTCTTTTTGCTCACCCTTTCTCTTTCTCTTCTTTCTCCTCCCCTCCCCACCTCCCTAACCCTTCCCTCCCATGAAAAGATTCTTTGGACTGAAAAAAGCCCCCAGGCTGAAAGGACTGGGAAGCCTTGATTGACAAGGGGAGGGGGGGAGTTGAGCAGACTATGTGTATCCAAGCAGCCGAGGCTGCAGCCCCGACGTGTGGTTTTTCATGACCAACACACAGGGTGAACGCATTTTGCACAGTGTTTGTTTTCCTGTCTTGCACTTACAAATAAGGTCTATGGGGAGTAGCATGGAAAACGTTTGCTGTTTTTCCCTTTTTTTCCCCTTTGCTTTTGTTTAAAATTTGATCGCCCTTAACTACTGTAAACATAGCCTATTTTTGTGCTTAAGATACTGAATGGAAAACTCCATTGTGTGTTGCTGGACTGTTTTGGAAATATTTGGTCAAATGTGTGTTAATTTGGCTGTAATGGCATTTAAAGCAAACAAAAAAAAAAAAAGCTGTGAAAATGGCCTTGGAGCATTATCTTTAGTTACTTGAAGAGTTTCTAGTTTTTTTTTTTTTTTTTTTTAAATACAGTTTATGTTAAGATACATTTTTATTAATTTAGAGAAGACAATCAATGTCTGTGAGAAAACGGACTTTCTTTTTTTTTTTTTTTTTGTTTTGTTTTTTTGTGGTCATTGTGAGTGATTGCTTTTTCCTCTTATTAGTTTCACATTCTTTCTTTGTTCTAAAACTTAGACTGACATCTAGCTTTGACAATCATAGTACGTTTTATTTTCCTGAGGGGGGAATAACTTATGATGCTGTTTAGTTTTGTACTCTTGGTGTGTTGGTGAATTTTTAAACTGTGCTAACTGCAATAAATTATATGACCTGAGAAGCAGATTCCTGTTGTGTGTTCATTTAAAGTTGTATTATGTATCTCATAAATGGTAATTTTGTATTTTGTGAAGTACATGTTTTTTTTAATAACTTTTATTGACAATTTATGAAATAATTTGACTAAAAAGGATTCATTTGGAAGAGATCTTAAGGTTTTTTTGTCTATCCATATAAGTTACCAAATTCACAAATTAAAAAAGATTTGTGCATAAAATACCTATTCCGGATGTTGAGGTAATTGTCTGGAAACTTATGCTTCTTTTAAATGCCATAAGATTTTTAGCATAATGCTGCTGTTCTACATTACCAATCCAAAAGTTATAAGTCAGTTTTCATGTGTAATTTTACCCTAAATAGATTGGTCAAATCTATTTTCTTGTGTTCTAGTTTAAGTGGAAAATTGAAGGAGACGGGACGTCTTAATTTGGAAGACTGCTTGGCTAATGACTGGAATTCTAGGCAATAAAATTAGCAGCCATTCAGAATGTCTGTATACATGCAGTACCTTTTTGTTATTCAGAGGAGAAAACTCAAAATATTTGTTTTGATTATCACTTTTAAAAATTAATAAATATTTCTCTTAAAAAGGCACATTGCAGAAACTGAACCTAGCTAAATATTCTAATTATTGCTTCCCTGAATGATGGTTTCAAACTTGTCTTGCCTGGGATTTTTGATTTGAGAAACTTAATGCTGGTTAAATTAGACAGTTGATGAGTTTATAAAAAATCTAAAGACGCTTTCATAATAATGCTATCAAATACTTTACTATCATAATAGAGTAACATATCCTCTGGCAGCTTTTACTTCTTTAACATAAACCACTTCTTGAAATATATATAAATTAAATACCAGCTCAGTATTGCTATTTGTACTTAAAACAAAAAAAATCCTTCACTTTGCTTGATGAGTGGAAATTATTTCTTTGTTTAAATTCTAAAGATATTAGTATTATTTTAATAATAAACTTCAGAGGAAGTATGCAAGCTTACTGATCTTGAAAAATCAGTTCAACAGTGGTTTTTAAGTTTAGTAGTGGTCAAAGTGAGAGTCTTCATTGGAGCGCATGCTCTGTTCATAACATATAACTTGGAATAACCTATTTCCTTTTCAGCTTGTTGACTTGGTTTGTATTGCATGCAACTCATATTTGACTGTGATCAAGCAAACACTGTTTCAGATGAAAGGGAAATATATAACGGACTCTTTGCAAACAGTTAATTTCTTGCATAGCTATTAGCCATTAATAAAGCCTTATATTTTTAAGTTTTATTAAAGAATCCTTGCATCGAACAATTAAAAACTGCAAAGACTTGATTGGTATCTGTTCCCTTACCTTTTCCAACTGAGTATCAGGATGACCCTGTTGTTTATCAGTAATTAGTCCCAATATTCTTGTCAAATTAATGGCTGTTTATACTCTTTTAAGGGTCTCCACCATGTCAATAATTTAACATCACTTTTGATTTCATTGTCAGCATCTGCAATTTTAATAGAAATGTATTCCTCAGGATTTAGCATTCAGTAGATTTACATGAGACATTTAAAAAATTATAAAACTGATCTTCCATAAAAGCATATATAAGAGTAAAACCAATTTTTTATAAAATAGGGGAATGAAGCATTTAAAATGGAGAATTTTTAAGTTGCCAAAATAAACATTTTCAGCACAAAAATTTGCCATTCCTATGTTAAGTAAAGGATCCATTCATTTATCATACATGATAAGTTGGAACAAGGAAAAAAGTTTAATTATTTCTACATAGAGATATCAACTTAAATTTTTTTGCTTCTCTCTGCTTGCTAATTAAATACATACTTTTTTATTTTAAACTTCCAATCAGTCAATGTGTACAGTTTAAACTACTCAGAGATACGGGATACAAAAACTGCTTTTTCACCTGTTCAGGGAACTGGGTTGTCTTTTCTGTTGAGGATGCTACTGGGAGTATTAATATGTGTTTCTAGCCTTTCATGAATACTTGCAAAGAAGTCATTGGGTAGATTTTAAAATTCATTACTTGATTTTTAAGTGACTAAAACGGTTTTTGTCCAAGTGTTTTGTTCTAGATGGCTATCAAAGAGGAAGCCTTTTTCTTTTTTTCACAAGATGAGCTCAATACTTGTTAAAAGCTTGCTACTATAAACTTAGCTACAAATACTCAAACTGTAGAACCTTAAATTTTAGCATTTCATCTTAAAATATCACATTTTCTAATCTTGTACTTGCCATTCCGTTAAGACTTAAAAGGGAAACTGTCCTTTGATTTTTAACTTAATTCTACACATCCCTGTATTATGATTAGTTATAAGTATATTCATTGCAATCAAAATTTGTAGATATTAATCCACTCTGTCTATAACTGTTTGATGTTTGTTTCAAAGTTATTTTAGAGGTTAAGAAAGCTATAGTAAATACAATATTTCATTAGGTGTGACCATTTAAATGCATAAGCTCACTGTTTTTATCTACTATCTCCTTTTTCATCAAAATATTAGTTATCGGCATTTTCAGAAATACTTTAATAAATTATTGTTTAGTTTTATTTTAGCTGTCTAGCTGTCATCAAATAGAAATTTTTACAATTGTAAAAATAAATTTGCCCTTAAAATTACTTTACTTGATCATCAAGTAATTAAGTAATTATTTCTATAGGAAGAAATTACTTGTAATCCATTTATAGGAATATCTTTGGAATATAAAGCTACTTATCATAATTACAAATCATGATACTGATGCAAAAGGAAATAATTAAGGTTTATAGCCCAAATATAGAGACTATTTTGATGACAGAAAATACGGTTAAATTTTTCAGGTTGTCCTAATAGTATGGTTTTTGTTGTTGTTGTTGTTGTTGTTGTTTAAATACTTTTGCTTCTCTTCTCTATTAAAGGCTTTAAAATAATCACTTTTTTAAAATAATTAAAACTTTTTGGATTCTTTGTTGATGTACATTGGCAGGATCTATAGAATCTCAAGTCAAGAGTTGCTGTTTTCATATAGCTAAAGTGAGATGTTAAGAGAAAGACAAGTGAATTGGTACCCTACACTGAATCTATCCAGACTGTCCAGTTATAATTTAATGGTTTAATAAGTAAGTCAAAATACTTTAAGTACTAAAGCTCTATGTAGTTGTGGAATTAAAAATTGAGAGAATACCTTTGCCTGAAATATCTAGATAATTGAGAACATATCTGTGTTTCCTATTTGAATTATAAAAAGCCCTTAATTAGTGGTTGTGTGTAGAGATATAACTTGAGTTAAGACAATGACTATTATAACCTAATTTAAAAAAAAAAAATTTTTTTTTTAAAGTTTGTCAGCATCATTTAAGAACTTTTACCCTAATAAACATTTTTTTTTAAGTTACCCAATTTAGTTATGTGGGTCACATTTGTGTTGCTTGTCGAGATTGAGTCGTAATTTGTATTACAAATCTTAATTTCTAGGACTTTATAAGTAGGTCATTGTTATGCCTTCCCTTGACCTAAGCTAGCTACCTCACATACGCTTTACCTAAGGTAAAGTTCTTAAATTCAGGGGAACAATGGATATTCTATTTATTAGCCTAAGGCAAGTGAGACATCTTCCTTTATCCCTCTATTTCAGAAATGGTTACCTTTTTGCCATGGGAAAGAATCTAGTTTCTTTGGCAGGAAAACTCAGTTTAGCTTTAAAATCTATCTTCAGTAAAGTTTCAGTAAGGATATTCAGAATGAGTTTTGACAGGCCAGGGAGGATATCTATGTAGAATGTATAGATAGAACTGATTTATTTGCAGGTATAATTTAATTAAAATTAAATAGCTTTTATTAAGTGTCAGCATGAATTTAATGTATATATAGGAATTTTAAAAGTCATATCAGCATGCCAATACACAGATTTGCACAATGCGTGTTTGGAGTCTCTTCAAGCTACTGCATGAAAAATGTGTTTGAATATTGGTAAAATATTTATAGGGTGGATTAAGTCTGTTGTTTAAACCCATAACATATATGCAATTATACTTAACTTGAAAGAACAGCATGGTCTTGTATACATTGCCTAGCTAAAGCTAAGTTGTTATTTGAAAGCGTTTAAAAAGAATACTAATTATTCATTTTAAAAGCATAAGCTTTAAAATACATATATGCACATATTTCTATACATTTACAAATTTAAAAAGACATTACCATTTTACCTTTTAGGAACATTTTTTCTGATAATCCTAACAAGCTTTTTGTATAACTTTGATTAAACACAGACACATGAGACACACACACACACATGCACACACATACATACACAGGAGCATTATTGACTTTCCATCTGAATCCAGTCTTATTTAAATGCTTTTACAGACTTAAAATATACAGTGACCTTTTCCATGGAATCACTACTTTGGAACTGTTGGGAGGGTTATCATATAAATTAGCTGTTTGGTAAATGTTTAAGTGCCAATTACATATTTACCAGACAGACAGTAATGCTTCCTAAGGATGCTTATTTAGACAATTTTTGGAAAGACATATTGGCACAATAATGTGTAATTAAAACATTTATGAAAACTATTTCTTGCACGTGCACCATAGCTACCATGCTTTTTAAAGTTAGTGCCATTTACTTATATTTAGTGTGAAAAACTCCATTGCTTCTAATTCATAACTGCTTCTCCAATTTATTTACAATCCTAATTGATTCAAAGATAGCCTATAAATATCTTCCAAATAATTATAAAAGATGCTTCTAAACAACTAGTTTTCAGAAGGGTAATCTTAGAAAAGCATGATAGGAGAGAGCAAAGATATAGGTCTAAAACTTACAAGAATTATACCAAGGAAAAAAGTTTAAAGACATCCCATAAGACATAAATAATATCAGCCTCCATTCCCAGGCATTTTTAACTATATGGACATAAACCTTTATCAAAGAGACACAAATACAATGCTTAATTAAGCCTTCCGTTTTATGAAAAGACAACTGTTATTGTCAACATTTTTTCCTAAGTCTGCTTTACTGGAGGTAGAGAGTTTGCCCTTTGTGACTCACTTGATAGAGTGATCCAGAGCAGTGTGGCTTTATCAGTTCAAAGAACAAAGATACACAGCTTAATTTCCCATCCTTCCTACCTAGAGAGCCTTTATCTATGGTTAGACAAATTTGTTTGCTTTTTGACTTTTGAACATTTTAGCTCTGGAAGCAGATTTGAAATGAAAATCAAATTCTAGATCTGATCCATTCATATTTAAGCACCAGAATCCTTAATAGTTATCAACCACTGATGATCTAGATATAGAGAGCATTGAGGCATTTCAGGATTCTCTTTACAAAGTGTGACAATTAACTCCAGTGTCCCCTTCAAATGAAACCTTTTCTTTGAAGGGAAAAAATCCCTAACAACTGTGTATGTGTTAGGGACACAATGAGTTCTTACTTTTTAGGAAAAGTACAAAGTCTAGAAAATGTGCTTTCTCACATTCTATTTATGTTACTTTACTTGAAGGATGCCTCAAAGCAGTATTGAAACAACTTAGATTCAAAAAAGAAGTTGATTAACCAACCAGTTTTCTTTCTAATGAGCTTATCCTACATTAAAATATATTTTAATCAAAATAACAGGCTAACAGACATATTTAACACTAGCTAACTTTAAATGATTGCTAATCATTAATTTAAAAAAATACCTCATGATTACCTAGGGTTTTGAAATTTAGAATTGTATGATTTTAGATCTGGAAGGAACCTTGGAGATTCAAGTTAAAAGAGCTTGCCTGCAATGACATAGTAGAATTGGCATTTGAACCTAGGCTCTTTTTAAATTCAACAAATGTGCCTGCTGTTTGCAGGATACTGCTAGGCTCTGGGGATATAAAGATGAAAAATGGCAGTTCCTGTCCTCTAGGAGCATAACATCTAATCTAATGATTATTGTAGACTTGAAGCCACTGAACATCTACATAAAATGACATTTGGATAGTTGCAATATAACAATAATTGATGTAACAGCTAGTACAGGGCCCAATACCCTCGTTCTTCATTTTCATTCCTCCTTAAAAAAAAAAAAAACAACAAAAAACCCTCAATGTCTGAATGCAACAACAGATTAATCTTTCTGCCTTTCTGATTAAACACAGTACTTTCTTCACAATTACCTTAATGAAACAGGTGATTTAAATATCAGCACATCCATTTTGCAGTTGCAGATAGAGAAACTGAGGCCTGAAGAAATTATATGACTTGCCCAACATCAAGTATATCTAGTAAAAATGGGGATTTTAAATCTAGAACTCCTGATTCCAGGTATAAGTCTCTTTTCAATATACCAATGAGTAAAAAAAAAATTCTAGAAAAGTGAGGCAATCTTAACATTATTTCTTCACTTAGATCTCAATATTTGTATATAATTTTCTTCTCTTTCTCCTAAAAGTACCATAATAGTTATAAGCCTTAGAAGCAAAATAATATATACCATCATTTTGTAGTCCTGGTTCAAGACACATCCTGGAGCAGTTGTTTGAATATAATGCTATGAATAATCGTTGAAATAATTTTTTATTCAAATGACAAGTCACTGACTATAATTCACTGTTTCAAAGTACTCTTATATCTATTATCCATTTTGCACAACATCAACTACTCTCCTATTGAGATTCTGATCTAAAGTATAAGCTTTTGTTTTCTCTTTTTGGGGAGTGGGGGAATCTGGATTTATTACTTTACTGGTAAAGGTGAACTCTATCCATAATATGGATTGGAAACTCAATTATATTTAAAAAGTTGTCTGGTATCACTGAGGTTAAGGGATCTGTCCATAGCCACAAAGTTAATATATGAGAGAAGCAGCACTTGAACCTAGGGCTCTAATTCCAAGGTCTAACAAGACCAAGAGCAGTATGTCACCTGTCCTCCAGCTATCTCTATTTAAGAATAACCGAAACATAAGACTCTTAGAAAGAGTCATAGAAAGAATTTCTAACTCCATTCTTTTATAAATAGGCAAATGCTCTAGGCCATCACAAAGGTAAGTGTTAATAGTTGGGACTAAAAATCCAGGTCTCTTGATTTCCATGTCATTGCATGATGCTAAGCTAAATACTGTAGTTATTAGGTCTCCATTAAAACTTGAGTAATAACAAAGCTACACAACTTTAAATCTTGAAGTCTTAAAATTAGAAAACATTTTAATTCATTTCAACTACCTGAAAAGTCGATGTTAGGATTTCTTCCTCTTTGAAGATAGAAAACATACAAACCTTAAAAAGTTTGTCCTGGAATGTGGAAGATCTGACAAAAGTTGAATTTGAAATTGGGATTTTAAGGCTTCTATAATTTTTTAAATAAAATATTTTTTTAATTTTATATCATCTAGATTTGTCCTTGTGTCTCCTTCCTTCCCCCCCTTAGAGAATTATCCCTTAAAATAATGATAAAAAAAAAAAGGCAAGAGAAAAATCCATTCATCAAAAATATGACTTTATATGCAATATTCCGTACCTGTGGACCATGTCTAATTTCTGAAAATAAGACAAGGAAAGTATGTTCTCATATATTTTTAGGAGGACCAAACTCATTCCTTGAAATTTTATAGGCTTTATTTTTTATTATTTTATGGTTTTTTCTCTATGCACATTACTATAGACATTATATTTGTTGTTTTCCTGATTGTTTATTTAACTTTACATTAGTTTATGTAAGTTTTTTCCATGCTTCTCTGTATTCATTATTTCATATAGCACAGTAATATTCCATTACATTCATATACCACAAATTTTCATCCTATTTTGGTTCATCTAGTTGGACATCTATTTTGATTTTAGTTTTTTGCTGCCACAAAAAGTGCTACTAAAAATATTTTGCTGTCTGCAGAACCTATCTTTTTGTCAGTGGCCTCTTTATGATATACACCCAGTAGTGGAATATTTAAATTCAAAGAAATCTTCTTTTAGCCACTTTTCCTGCATGATTCAAAATTACTTTCTAAATTATTACTAGCAATTCACACTCCACCAATAATGCCATAGTGCACTGTCTTTTCACAACCCTTCCAACTTTGTTCCCATTTTTTATTATCTTTAAAGCTTCTAGGATTAATAAAACATTTTGGGTTAAAAAAATCTAACTACATCTAATGACTTCTAGCTATGTGGAAACTTAGAACTTTGACAAAAAGGACTTTGAAATATGCTCATTTTCCATTAAGACTTTCATGAAAAGAAGGAAGATAAGGATAAAGGATGGATGGATGAATTGACACTGTAGTTGAGAACTCATTTCTAAATGTGTTTTGAGGGGCATTTTTTGATGACTATATCATGCCCAAGTATCACTAGGACCAGGATCCACCAACTTGAGTCTTAACCTCCCCCAATTTCAGAGTATCCTCTTCCCATAGTTTGGAGCTAAGTAAAATAAGACTGCATGGGTTGCCAAAGCATCCAACTTGTACACACACAATATGGAAATACTTGTGGGATAAGACTCCCTTGATGAATGATTATGCTTTTTTGGGATTGCTAAAGAAATAAAGGGGGCTGTATGACCCTGGGCAAGTCACTTAATCCCAATTACCTCAGGGGAAAAAAAAAGTAAAAGGGGGAAAAATATATTGGAATATGAGAATAAAAGCCAAAGAAAAACTTCAAGCCTTTAGTAGCTGCTAAAATGGAAGAAGTGAATATTTCTTCATTTAATTTGAAAAGGAACTATAGTTTCTTGGAATTGCATTTTCATTTCTCTCCAAGCATCATCTATCTACTTGAAGGAATTGTCAAATGAGTCCAGAGAACTAAATGCCTGGTCCTGATATTTTGGTGGACCAAGGAAATTTTTATTCTCCTGAGTCTCAATTTCCTCATTTCTAAAGTGGGGATAATTTCACAAGGTGTAAATATCTAATGAAAGGGCATATATAAAAAACCTTGCAAACAGAAAACTTGTACAAATGTGACTTGCAAGTAATATTGTTAATATTTACGTTAATAATATATTCAAGACTCAGCATTTCAAAGGTAAGGTAGAGAAAAATCCTAAGAGACCTAAAGTCTTTTGTTCAGTTTCCAACCCAGACACATTAATTGCTGTTTAAATCTAGAAAAATAATTTAGCCTCTCAATGTCCTAAGCAACTCTTAAAGGCTATAGGTTATAAACTTGTTGCTGATCTTTATTGGTAAAGGGAACTTCCTCTCTGAGTATTTCCTATACCAAAGAAATCATAGGATGGGACCACTCCCCCCAAACAAGATAAAACATTATTATACCTCAATTGTTCCATTTGTAAAATGGAAATATCTGATATCTGTCTTTACTCACATCTTGAGGATATTGTACAAACGAACATGAAAAAAAAATTTTTGAGCCCTAATATAATGGATAAAGAAGTAGACTTGGAAGCAAAAAGACCTGCTTTCAAATGCCACCTCAGGGACTTATTATAAGCTTTGTAATTCTGACCATGTCATTTAACCTAAGTCTTAGTTTCTTCAATTGTAAATTGAAGGCTTTGTACTCTATGACCTTTAAGGTCCCTTCAAGCTCAAAACCAATGTTCCTATTTAAGATAAATATCAAATATTTATGAATAGCTGTTTTTTTCTAACAAAAATTTTTTATAGTTTTTTCAGTTCTTTTCATCATAGGTTATTGTGAATAATTGCATAATATTTACCGAGCCCTAGTAACTTCTGTGCTCTACCCCCTGAGGCAAATCAGGAATCAGGAAGGCTCATCTTTATGAGCCTTTTCAAATCTGGCCTCTAACACTGGCTGTGTGACCCTGGTCTAGTCACTTACCCCCATTAGTCTCGGTTTTCTCATCTGTAAAGCGAGTTAGAGAAGGAAATGGTAAACTCTCCAGGATCTTTGCCAAGAAAACCCCAAATGTCTGAAAACAACTGAACAAATATTACCTTGAGCTATTCATCTCTCTACCATGCATGAAGGAATTTGTTTTTTAATAAACTATGATATTTCAAAATATAGTAATAATTTTTAAAAATCATTGTCAGATATGTCCTTATGTTTATAGGCTCCTTAGATAATTTATATCACAGACAATAAAGTATAAAGTACCTGCTATGTTCCAGGCATTATACTACCCATTGAATATACAAAGAAAAAAATTATTCAGTTCCTGCCCTCTAGGACCTTTCATTCTTTTTGGGAAAACAACATTATACTTAGAAGTATAAGTACACACACAAAAACCACATCTACATACAGAGTAATTTCAGAGGTTAGAGGAGGAACCCCTAGGATCTGGACATGAAAGATAGTATATTTAAAGGCATAGGGGAGAAATATATAATCAGCCTAGACAGTAGCTTGGAGCTAGGTGGTAAATAACTTTAAAAACCAAATGGAAGCATGTATACACACACACACACACACACACACACACACACACACACACACTTTTTTTTTCCAATAAATTTCTCAGAGTCCTTTATAGTCTATCTGATGCAATTAATCCAATATTGTAGGGCAAGGATCAACAAATTCTTGCATGGTATTTAGTAAAGTTCTCATGACCCCTTGCGGTTTTTTGGCATGGGAATAGTAATTAACATTTATATAGTGCTTTAAAATTTGCAAAGCACTTTCCCTTGAGTTCTTTCATTTCATTGTACCAAAAACTACAGATATAGACTTAGGCCCATACCTGTAGTGCTAGAAGGGATCTCATCCTTTTACAGACAAGGAAGCTGAGTGGTTGGATGTGATGTCTACATTAACACAACTGCTGAACCTTGTGCAACTATACAGTATATTAGATAGAATGTCCAACTGGGAGTCAGGGAGACTCATCTTTCTGAGTTTAATCTGGCCCCAGACACTTACCAGGTATATTACTTAGACAAGTCACTTATCCCAATTTGCCTCAGTTTCCTCATCTATAAAATAAGCTGGAGAAGAAAATGGCAAACCACTCCAGTATCTTTGCCAAGAAAATCCCAAAATGAGGTCATGAAAAGTTGGATATTGTCTGAAGTGACTGAACAGCAACAACAAACCAAAGGCTCTTGACCCTTTCCAAGTCTAATTTGTATTTCCCCTAAAATCTATGGCCCCATTCCCTTTTCCTTTATCTCTTCTCCCTCCTTCCCTCACCATCTTTATTGGGGAACCGAATTTTGCCATTTCCTTCTCTAATGGATTAAGGCAAACGGAGATGAAATGACTTGTCCAGAGTCATACAGCTAGTTAAGTATTAGAGGCCAAGTTTGAACTCATATCTGCCTAACTCCAAGCCCAGCATTCTAATCCATAGAACCACCTAGCAGTCTTGGATCTACACTTAGTATAGACAGTGAAAAATGTGGTACCTCAGGAAGAACAATGATTCTGCATTCAGAGGACCAACATTCAAATCCTGCTTCTCTGTTATTTAGTACTTATATATGATTTTGGGCAATCCCAAACTTCCCTGGTCTCATTTGCTCTATTTGTAAAAAAAAAAAAAAAAAAATGAGGAGGTTGGTCCTTTCTAAAGTCCCTTTCACCTTTTACCTGTGAGCCTAAGGAAGGCTGCTTAATAGTGGAAAAGTCCTTGGGGTCAGAGTAGGGGAGGAATATATACAATAAAAATTCACAACAGAGGGAAATGTAGTGCCATGGTATGATGCAATGTCCTACATAAAGAAACTTTTCTTTTTAAACAAATATTGAGCAGTCCAAAGTTGAGACTCAACTTTTTAACATAATAGGAGTAAGTCTTGGATGACCTCAGAACCTCCATTCAGCTTGTCAGAGTTCTGGTTGTCCACTTCTCTCTTTGAAGCAATGCCACTTCACAAAACATATCCAAGCCACAAATAATCAATTTGTCTTTTTCTTCTTTCTCCCTACGATAACTCAAACCCTCTTTTTGGTTTTTCAGTTTTCATAGCTATTTTTTAGGTCGTGGCTTTAACTATATATGTTTGGTGAAATATTCTTTTTTTGTTGATTTATTTAATACTTTGGTTAAAGATTTAAAAAAAAAACAGGGAAAATAAAACACCAACCCTCTGCTTGGTGCCATAGACTGAGTCCAAAGGACATTAGCTGCTCCGTTGCACACATTGGAGTGGAGAGTTTACTGTGAGCATAGTTCTACTAATAGATTGGCAATTTTATAAAAAGGTTTTAAAAGGATTTTGTTTTAAAAATTTCTGCATTAAAAAAAATAGGCTCTTAGAGATTTGTGCTGAAGGCCAGGTTATTAATTTTGCAATGTTTTCTGTAAATGTGATCCTTTCCTCACTGACTTCAGGAATGAGATTTTATTTGTTTCCTCTCTGGTTTGTCTATGGGAGTCAAGGTGAAGGGGCCATCTCAGGGATTGTCTTAATGCCAGTTGATGAATCATGCACCAGGCAGAGCGGAAGGAGGCCTTTGTTGACAGCTTTCCATCTGGTCTTTGAATACAGCCCATCCTTCATGTATAGCACTTAAATGTTACTAAATGGCATTAGTTAAATAAAAGGTACTCCTGAACATCATTCCTCCAAGAAGACAAAGCAGAAGATGCCCCTTAGAGAAAAGAAGGCATGTCAGAAATGTCAAGTATAGAGAATAGGGAAGCATTTTGCATGTTGAACATTTGAGTCTGTGTATTGTGTCTATTGCTTTGACAGTTGAGTATTTAATATTCAAAAGAACTATTTAAAAAATAATCCAACTGGACTAGACTTGAATGAATGAATCAAGTTTGCATGGTTAAAAATTAATATCTTAGGAATTTTAGTAATTACTATAAAGACAATGATAATTACAACTTATGCTCATATAGTGCTTTACATGCATTATCTCAATTTTATATACATATCAAACTTGTACACATTATCTCAATTATCCTTACAACTGAAATGTGCTATAGACATTTTTACCATTTTACAGCTGAGAAATCATACTGAGATATTAATTGACTTATCCAGAGTCACACCCTTAATTAGTGTCCAAAGCAGAATTTGAATCCAGATCTGCCTGACTTTGAGTGCACTGATTTGACCAAAATGGATCATGTCTTTATGAAAACTATCTTGTTTTTCAGGTATATATGCTTACACCAATCCTTTGATGGACTTCTTAATTGATGCTAGCCTCAACTCTCCGCACTGCAAGACTGGATTTTTCCTCTTAGTTAGCTTTGAAGTGGTTATCTCTGTTCAGGGGAATTCTTAACATTAACCATGTAAAGGGATGAAAATATAAGAGATTGAGAAGGGGTTGAGAGTCCCTAAAATTTTAAGATGTTTGAAAACATATCCCAAGCATGTAACTTGTCCAGTCCAGTAGAAAAGGAAAAAAAAAAAAAAAGCCCAAGTATTTCTGCAAATGTGTTAACATGTGAACACAGAAGCATAACAAAGAGTCCCCTTTCCTGCTTTAGCAACCTTTCTTCCTTTGGGACTGGTGATATGGAAATATGGGGACCCATTCACAGTCTCCAACTCCATTCAGGTATTTCCTTGTTTCAACTAAAGCTAAACTGCAGTGTCATCTCTTAACTGTAAAAACAGAATACAAAACCACCCACCCATACAAAAAAGCCCACCAAAACAAATAAAAGCGAAGCAATAAGACAGGGCTCTAGGTCATGTGTTGAGACTAAGTGATGTTTCATAATCCTCAATTGCTGCTTTTCAAGTTTCTTTCTCAAGAAGAAATACTCTGAAATTTCTATTCATTAAATTGAACAAAGGTGCCATCCCTAATGATTAGTAAGATGCTTGGGATTGTTTGCACTGAACTCCACATGCTATGTGAAAACCCCATGATTTTCTCACATTCCAATTCAAGCTGCTTAGCAATCATGCTTCTCTCTTCCGAGTGTGGTTATGTCTCAGTTATAATTCTGTATGCACTGCAAGTTCATTGTTATGTTCTGCTCTCCAGTGAAGTATATATGGACAATAGTAAGTGAATGAGGAAGAGGACTACAAGTGGAAAAGGACAGTAATGTACACATTTAAATACTTTCCACATAAATGAAATTCCTTTCCTCTTTTTAAAAATGCATTATCAAATAACATTCCTGAATGATTAAAAAACCCCAAAATAACAGCTTACACTTCTACTGAGATCACAGAGTGCTTTGCTCTGTATACCTCTGTGGTATCATTTTCTCCTTTTTAAAGATGGGAAAACTGAGGCTTAGAGCTGGGGAGTTACTTGCCCATGATCATAAAGTTAGTGAGTGCTAGAACTAGGGCTCAAACCCAGGCCTTTTGATTGTAAAAATCAGTGTTCTTTCTACTAAACTTTACTCCCTTTTAGATAATCTTATTGTTGTTGTTGTTGTTGTTGTTTTTTTTTTTTTTTGCTTGTTTGTTTTTGGCTGAGGCAATTGAGGTTAAGTGGGGTAAAATCAATGTTTTTTCTACTATACTTTACTCCCTTTTAGATAATTTTATTGGTTTTTGTTTGTTTGTTTGTTTGTTTTTGCTTGCTTGTTTTTGGCTGAGGCAATTGGGTTTAAATGACTTGCCCAGGGTCACACAGCTAGGAAGTGTTAAGTGTCTGAGGTCACATTTGAACTCAGATCCTCCAGACTTCAGGGCTGATGCCCTATTCACTGCACCACCTCGATGCCACAGGTAATCTTATTGTAATAATAAGTTTTCAAAGCACTTTATCTCACACTTGAGCCTCACAACTGCACGAAATTAGTACTGTTCTATTTTACAGATGGAAACGAAGGCTTAGAAAGCTAAAATGACTTGGCAAGTGGTTGTTAATCATTTATTATATTATTTGGGCACCCAGGTGACCCAAGTGAATCGAGTGCTGGTTCTACATTCAGGACAACTTGAATTTAAATTTGGTCTCAGACACTTACTAGCTGAATGACCCTGGGCAAGTCACTTAAGCCCTGTTTGCCTCAGTTTCCTCATCTGTAAAATGATCTGAAGAAGGAAAGGGTAAACCCTTCCATGATTTTTGCCAAGAAAACCCCAAATGGGGTCATGAAGCGTTATTAAGGAATGAAATGAAACTACAAGTGATTAATAAATATTTATTGATTTTGATTGATTGAAATCACATAGCTAATGTGTCAAAAGTGGAATTTCAACCCAAATCCTCTGTTTACTGTATCATGCTGCTTATGGAGTCTAAAACACCTGAATTTACTTTCTGACTACACAGAAACTATACAGATTCCTTTTTTTGCCTTAATGTGAGGCTTGGTGTGCACAGCATATATAGCTATGATTTGGCAACACCTTGAAGGTGTCCTTTATTAGTGATCTCAATAAAATCTTTTAGAAATTCAGTCACACTCCCCCAGAATATTCTGGAGAATATAGAAGTAACCTTGTCCTTAATTCCTCAATCAGTCTTACGTCTGTAGATAGAATGCAAAATCTTTGAGCGCAGAAATAGTTTCTTATTTTTAGCTTTATATTCCCAGCACCTACCACTGTTCCTGGCATATAGTTGGTGCTTAATTAATTCTCATCGATTGATTGATTGTAGAAGACAGGCCGTAATACATATTAAGGTTTCAAAGTAGTAGTGCTTTTTCCCTCAAGGCTTCCCCAACTTTTTCAATAGCAGGGAATGGAACAAAGTGTTCCCCCCCACACCAATTTGATCAGCTGTATCCCAACCCTCCCTTATCCCCTACCTTTACCCTTAGTCGCCACTCACACAAAATATTCCCTCAACCTTGTCTCTTAGCTCCAGTTTACTCCTAAAGAGACTCCTAAAGAGTTTGATTGCTGGATGTACTGCTGGATGTTGGATTTTGGCAGACATCTCAATATGTCCAAAGTGGATAGTTATATCTTCCTGCTCCTTCCATCCTCTCCTCTACAAAACTTCCCTAATTTTTTAATGGCTAAATAGTAATTGCCTTAGAGAAATTGAGGATTGGGAAATTCCTTAGCTTTAGAAGACCAAGATTTCCCACTACATTTAGAGTCATCACCAGTCATCCTGATCTATATCAAACTTTTCACAGCCTTGCTTCTCTTAAATCCAATTCACTTGCAAGTCAAGACATTACCCTCCTAATATCACCCATCCCTTTTGAGAAAGAAGGACAATAGGGTACCTCCAGGTTTCTTGTTTCAGGGTTTTCAATTCCTCACTTTCTCTCATCTCACACAACTAGTCCTTTGCCAAATTTTATCATCTCAATCCTAGAACAACTCTCATATCCAATCTCTTCTCCTTATTCTCACCACCTTAGTTCATATGCCTAGTTACTACTCCTATGGACTTTCCCAGTGCTTTCCAATTTGATTACCATGTTTCATATTTTGCCACTCTAATTCATTCCCAACAAGATTTTGAAAGTGATATTTGTCTTACCCAGGTCTAACTGTATCATGGTCCCACTCAGGAAGCATTACTATTACTTGGTGTCTCTAGGGTAAAGTACAATTTCTCCTTCTTGATTTTTAATTCCCTTCACAATGCAGCTATAGCTTATAATTTTCTTGCCCTGTCATGTGGTTATTCCCATTCTACCAGCCAGTTTGTCATTTTTTTTTCTATCCAATGACATTGCCTTTCTTACCTCAGGTACTTTGCACAAAACATGCCCTATGTCTGAAACACATACTTTCCTCATCTCTGCCATGAAGAACACCTCGATTTCCTTGAAAAGTAGCTCAAGAGAAAGATTTGAGAAAAAGAGTATATATAGACAATTTTACACACATTCAGAGCTATTTGTCTCTAATGATAGCTATCTCTAGGGCAGAATTGGGGAGGGAAGAAAAAAGAAAAAAACCCATTTACAAGATAACTATCATATATTTAAGAAGAATAACAAGTATACATAATGGATTTGCAATTTCATAGCCAATCATCTTTTTAAAAATTATATTATGAAAATGCTTCTTTTATCCCATGAATTAAAAAAAAGAAAAGTAACTCAAGTTCCACTCTCTATAGGAAGTCTTTTCTGATTCCTGCTCCCTCAACAAGTACTAGAGCCCTCCCTTACCAAACTACCTTATGTTTCAATATCTTGTATTTATTCTCTAGTTTTTATGTACTTACACATGCACATATTGTCAACCCTTTATAGAATCTAAACTCCCTGAGGACAGGTGTTATTTCATTTCTTTCTTCCCTCTACAGAATCTAAGCTTCCTGAGCTTGTTTCTTTCTTTCCATCCTGGATATCTAGCACAGTGGCTAACATATAAGTTCCTTTTAAATGTCTTGATTGATTTGTTGAAGTGGTTTTATGCCACTTCTCATATGGAAATACTTTGCTTTAGCTTATTACATCCACCATTGTTATTGTTAGAAGTTTTTATAAAGTCTCTACTATGTGCCAGGTACAATGTTAGATTCTTAGCATACAAAGAAAAAAAAAAGTAGTCCCTTTCTACTGGGGAGAAAGAGCATATACACAAAAGACTAAAATTTTGTATTAGATAGTTTCAGGGAGAGGGCATTAGAATTTGGGAAAATAGTTTGTATTATTTTCTTCAAGTTGTAGAGTAGGTGTGGATCTGCATTGATAAAGGAAGTTTTTTCACCTCTCCTAATGAAGTTTCTATTATAATGAAGTCACAGAGTTACATACTCTCCACTCCACAAATAATACATTTTTTTTCCATTGTCTTTTTGGTCACTTGCATATTTAATTCTTTTGAAATCATATGGTGCCATGATTTACTGTGGGAGAACATCAATACTTTAAAATGGTAGTTTTGGGGTTATTTTGGGCAGGTAGGGGCGATGGTTGGGGATTAGCCTAGGGTCACTGAAAGCACTAAGGTTTTTTTGTAAATGTGTTCCAGTCCAAACTTCTCCCTTTTTCAATTCTGGCTAACTCTTTTTCTCTGAAGTGCTAGTCCAAATATATGGACTGGAGTAATTCAATTGACCACACATCTTCATGCATATCATAGTGTGGGTCAGGCTCTGATGCATTGTAAATATCCCTGTGACTTTCCGTATAGTGAGAACCCCAGGGCTTCTTCTTAGGGGCTCTTTAGAACTACTTGTTGAGTCTAACTTGGTGGACTAAGAGTCTCAATGAAATTATCTTCTGAATAAAAATGATTTTTAGTTAGAATGAAAATCATGACTAAATATGTCCATTGGTCTACTGAGATTTATTAAGATCAGAGGTACCTTTGTTTGAAATGGGAAAGTGTCAAAGGGTAGTGAACATTATCACTGACCTTTGCAATTTAAAAATCTATTACTATATGCGGTTGAGAATGGTTATATGTGGTTATAGAATCCTACAATCTCAGGGATAAACTGAATATATTAGGACTAATTTGGCCTCAGAAGAAGTCTTTATTAGGACATTTTTTTTCAGAAGTTCCATCCTTTTATTAGTTTTTATTTAAAAAAAAAATATATATATATATAGTCTTCAGCTTTGGTGGCCCCCAAACATTTTTGATGAGGCACCCCTTAGCTATAAAAAATTTTGAACATGCCCACTCAAGATATTCATGCTTATTTAAAAAGAATACGCATGTGTTGCTATACTAATTTAAAAGCATATGAATGTAGTACTGTACTAATAATTATATACATTATACAAGTTATACAAAAACAGAAATTAAAAAAGGAGATGAAAATGAAATAATATTTGATCCTACAGCCACTGGAATTTAGATGACATGATCAAACCTATGCTTTAGGAAAATCACTTTGGTAGCTATATGAAGAATGGGAAGGGACTCGAGACAGATAGATAAATTAAGAATCTATTACAATAATCCAAGAAGGAGATAGTATGTCTGAATGAGGGTGGTGGCTATGTGGTAGAGAAAGGGAGGGGGAGATGGATGCAAGAGACTGTGTGGAGGTAACAGTAACATTTGGCAACTGATTAGATTTACTGTGTGAGAATGAGGAGTTTCTGAACATAGTGCTATGGGGAATGGTAGCTGGTAGTATAAAATACTGAGATAGGGAGAAGTGGTGAGGCATCTTGTATAAATGAGAGTGAGTCTTCTACATACTTAGTAGTGCAAATAAAATATTTGTGGTAAAATGCTCTTGAGAGGACCAGATACATTAGAAACATGTTATCTCCTTACCTCTCAGTTATTCTGTGAATACAAAATAACTAATATAAGATGAAATTCCTGTTTGGAACTGATTCTAAAAAGTCAAAATGAGAGGAGAGTTGTGCATTTATTCACCGAATTCAAGATAGTCTCTTAGGAGCAATTAATGATTAACTAGTTATCATGAAATTCTTCAGGCCATTGACACCATCTCTTTTAATGCAATAAACAATCTTGAAATGCACCTGTCCCATACATACTAAGGAGAAAAGGTGGAGACACAGGTGCTTACAATCAGTGATCTAAGAGAAAACAAATACACTGATTGTTTCAAAATGAAAGGTCATGCTATGGTCCCCATTGTAGCTTTTCATAATTATCTAGCTCAAGAGAGGGGAACTTTTTTCTGCCAAAGGTCATTAGGATATTTATAACATCATTCCTGGGCCATACAAAATGATCATCTTAATAACTCAATGGGTGCAAGGTTGTTGTACCTAGCTTTCAGCTCATCATTGTCTGAGGTTGATGTGGCAGGGCCAGACCAAAAGATTTATGGGCCTTCTATGCTCCAGGGGTTAGATATTCCCTACCCCAAAATATTCTATAGCTATAAAATGACTAAAGCAATACCAATCCTCTTAGTGTATTTCTGAGGGACAGTCAAAATACTGCTATTTATAACTACAATCACAGAGAAGAGGGTTGTCCATTTATTGAACAAATTCAGGACAATCTCTCAAGAGAAAGTTTGGCTAGCTTATAGAAATTGGATTCATTTTTAGCTCAAATTTTTGTTATTTGTTCTTGGTAAAAGGTTGAAGGAGGATGTATTTAGTATTTTAGAATCTTCCTGTGAATGTGCTTCTCAGTTGATCTCCATCTGGACACTCCTTGATTCCCACTTCTTCCATACAGAATCAGTCAGAAGATGTTAGTGCTGGACTTGGGAAGCTTAGAAATCATTATGTCCAATTCTTTGATTTTCTGAGGAAAAAACTAAGTTCACAAGAAATGAGATGACTTGTCCAACATCACCCAAAAAGTTAGAGTTTAAACTCAAGTTTCCTCAACTTGCTATCCAGAACTCTTTTTGCCCCACTATAGCATGTTGTTTCCTAAAGTCTCTTGTTTTTGTCATGACCCCCTGATCCAATTCCAAAGGCCGATGCCACATAGATGAGGCTCTGAACCCCATATGTGGTTTGATTGGAGAGGCATCAAAATAGCCCCACATATCTTCTTACCTCCCTTGAGACTACTATGGAACTAGGATTTCCATTATAGAGTACCTCCTTTGGGTTAAAGTGTTACATCTCTAGTAAGTTTCTATGACATTATGCATATATTAAACTGGAAGAGTAACATGGAAATACTTATTAGCATCCACTAATATATTAGCATAGATCAATTTATTTTGTCAGGTAACTGTCATTCTGAAAAACAATATTCTCAGTAATCTGAACAGGAATGTTTTCATGGGTAAAAGAATAGTTGAGCACAAAGTATTGCCTAAAGAGAGTGAATCTATGGGGCTTTAGAACAGAAACCTGTAGACAGACAGGGATCAGCACTGGGGATGCAGTGGTGGGTAAGCCCTGGAAAAATCATAAGATTCATAAATGGAAGGAATCTTTGGGAGAAACTGGTAAAATACCCTTACTTTATTAATTAATAAAGGCATGTTGCCAAGGTCACAAGTAATAAGTGGCATAGGGAGATTTGAATCCTAGACTCACTGACTCCACATTTAGCAATTCCTATTGAGATCCCTGTGAAAGTTCCCCATTTTAACTAACATGGAAAGTAGAACAGACTTTAAGCCATGCTATGGTAGAGAATTCAAGACAAACTGCTTACCTCAGTCTGTAGGTTTGTCTGGGAACAGTTCTTCAGTTAACACCCCCTCTCCTCAAGTGAACTTTGTCACTTGGCTCACCTGTGTACCTGCCATTGTTTCTTATCCACCTGTTTTCTTGCTGCTCCACCCAGAACAATCTTCTCTTCTAAGTGCCGCCAACGAATCAATCCCCACTTCCTCCACCCCCCAACAAGGGAATAAATAAAATAAAATCCAAATAAAAACCAAATAAAATCCTCAACCTATGCTGAGCATTTTCCATTTGCTCGCACATAACTACATTTTGTGAGCAGCAAATTCAATTGAATTCAATTTAACACATGCCAAATACATGCCTACTAGGTGTGAGAAACTTTGGAACTCCCGAACAAACTATAAAAAGCAAGTAAGTGTATGCTTAATGATTTAGGTAATGACTTGGATAGGAGCCAGCTAAGCTTTTCTGAAACATCAGAGACATTATTTGAGTAAGGGATGAAGTACTCCCTCTGGTCTCCCATCCAAGGACCCCACTTCATACTGGTAGAGCCAATTTCTAAGGATCAAATAGGAAATTTGTCACATAAATAATGGCCCACCTATAAGCTCTTCTAGGGTAGGAGTCAGGGCAGTGAGAGAGGTCATTGTCTACCAGGTCTCTCTTTTTCCTCCAGACAAAAATAAACATATTGAACAGACAAAGATTGTTTCCAGAGCTTGGGGATAGACACCCCCGAATATCTTTTCACACTATCTTCTATTTAGCCCTTTGGAATCTTACTGAAAGTTTCATCTAGTCCCTTCACACATCAGGTAGCAGATATCCATTTGACAAGTTGTCTGACTCATTCATCAAGCTGCTCTTTTAGGAATTCAAGTCACCTGCCTGATCTTAGACTATTGATTATATCATTGGTATTATTGATTGAGGAATTGCTAGTGTAATTGCTGTCAATAAGCTTTGAGGAATTTTGGCAAAAGTGAGTGATGCTACTGGACTGGCGATGGATAAATACCATGATTTTCAAAAAAAGGAAAGTATATATATATATATATATATATATATATATATATATATATATATATATATATATGTATGTATATATATGTATGTATGTATGTATATATATTGTAATGTGCTGTTGTCTCCAGAAGCTGCCGATCGCTCTCTGGGAGGAGATCTGCTGTGTCAACTCAAATCTCTCGGACAGATTCTTCTTCCTATTACTCTCATCCAGAGAAGTGACTTCCCTTCCTGCAGAGAGCTGTGTCAAGCCTGGTCTAAAGCAGACACTCTCTATCTCTGGAGTGCTGCCCTCTTTATCCTCTCAGAGAATGGGCATGGGATAATGCAAGGGCTTCTGGGAAGAACCACTTCAACCAATGAACTTGCTCCTCCCAACCACACAAGCTCTTCCCCAAGAATTCACAAGTCAAACTACCAGGAAAGGCTGGAACTAGAAAATTGTCAAGTGCCGACTTAGCACTTAGTAAAAACCCAATATCTCATTATCTCATTAGCACTTAGTAAGAACCTAACAATATATATATTCAAATCTCAGGCCAGTGATCTTGCCATGTATTCTGGTAAAATTCAGTAATGAAGGGATAGATAGGATCCCTAAGAGAAGTTCTGATGTCCAGGCCCACTTAGTTTTTTGTTTTTGTATTCTTAATACTAATCACAGTGCCTGGCAAATAGTAGGCATTTAATGAATGCTTATTGAGTGAATGTATGAAATAAAAGGTTCCTTTTAGCCCTGGCCCTTACTTTAAAGCTCAGCTCAAGTGCTATCCTGTATATGGTAACTTTCCTGATCTCCTTAGCTGCTAGTGCTCACCTCCATTTTATTGTTTTTTACCTTGCATATATACTTTTATCATATGTGCATTTATTGTTTTCCTTGAGAGAATGTAGATTTTTTGAGTACAGAGACTGATTTATTTTTTATCTTAGCTTTCCCCTAAGTTTCAGGAACTTGAAAAGTAAATAATTTATTGAGCAGCTTTTACAAAATTAACATGATTTCATTGATTAAAAACAATGTTTGAGGGGCAACTAGATGATGCAGTGGATAGAGCATCAGCCCTGAAGTCAGGAGGACATGAGTTCAATCTGGTCTCAGACACTTAACACTTCCCAGCTGTTTGACCCTGGGCAAGTCACTTAACCCCAACTGCCTCTGTAAAAAATAATAAAAAAAATTAAATAAATAAATAAATAAAAATAGTGTATGATAGGAAATGACTTGTCTTCTTAATGAGGGAGAGGGGTGGGGAGGAAGAAAGAATTTAAAATAACAAATATTGTCTTTACATATAATTGGGAAAAATACAATATTAAATATATATTGTAAAGTGTTTGATAAGGGAATAGCATGGGCATCACATATCTTAATTTTAAGTTATCATTTGACAAATTCTATCATGACATTCTTGTATACATAAGATCATATGGTCATATTGTCTCCCTTGATAGAATATAAACTCCTTGAGATCAGAGACTATTTCATTTGTTTACTATGTATGCCCAGCCCCTAATACAGTGCCTGATATATCATGGATACTTAACAGTAGTCATTACTTGATTAGTTGGGCAAGATGTAGAAATGTGGACTGATTCATTAGGCCCAAAGACTGTTGATTAAAGGATTGATATTAAACTGCAGAGAGGAATCTAGGAGAGAGTCATAAACTTCTGCCCTTGGCAGTGTTCTGTTCAACTTTTTTTTTTCATGTGAGAGAGAAAGCAGTATGAAGAGAAAAAGGGAAAGGAAGAAATGGAGGAGAAAAGATAGGAGAGGATGGAAAGGGGAAAGAAGGAAAGAGAAAATGAAGAACTAATAGAACAAGAACAAAAAGCACAAGAAGAAGAATAGCAAGAGCAAGGACAAGAAGAACAAGCAAAAGATGATGATGATGAAGAGGAAGGATAGAAATAGAGAGGACAGGAGAGGAGAAGAGAACAGAAGGGGGAGGGAGAAAGAGAGAGGGAGAGGGAGAGAGAAAGAGAAACAGAGAGAGAGAAAGAGAGAGAGAGAGAGAGAGAGAGAGAGAGAGAGAGAGAGAGAGAGAGAGAGAGAGAGAGAGAGAGAGAGAGAGAGAGAATAAGAAAAAAAAGACAGACTTTACTCTCAAAAGCCTTACAATCTAATAGGGGAAAAACAATATAAATGGCATACTTATCAGATTTGAGAATTATAGGAACCTGGGAAGGATAGCTAATATACAGGATTTCAGAATTGAAAACTAAAAAGAACTTGGTAGGTTGAAATAATGGGCTGAAGATAATTAGGTGAAAAGCAATCAGAATAAGTTTAAAATAGTACTCTATGCCTTAAAAAAAATTCAGCCAATACAAATACTACTCTGGATGGGAGTGAGCAGAGTATGTGGTAAGAAGACAATTTTCATGGGGGCAAAAACCTTTCAATAATTTGAATTAATTGAAAGCTTGAGATGAGTAAAGAGTATTCTGATTATCTATATATTAGAAGAGATATGGACAAGTGGTAATACATCCAGAGGAGGATGGCCCAGGGAGTAAGGGGACTTGAAACCATGTCATATGAGCATTAATTTAAAGAACTAGAGATATTTAGTATGGAGGAAATAAGATTTTAGGCATAATAATTGTCTTCAAACATTTGAAAGATCCTGGGGAATATCATGAGAAAGAGAAATATTTTGCTTGGACCTTGGAGATAAAACCAGGGGGAAAGTGGAAATCACATGCAATAATGCAATTAGAGTTTACCCAAAATGGTATGGGCTGCCTCAAGCAATGCTGGATGACAACTTGTTTGGGATATTGTAGATAGAGTTCAGAAGATAGGTGGTGCAGTGGATTGAGTACTGAGCTGGAGTCAGGAAGTCTCATCTTCTTGAGTTCAAATTTGGCCTCTAGATACTCATTAGTTGTGTGATCCTGGGAAAGTCACTTTATCCATTTTGCCTGGTTTCCTCACCTATAAAGGAACTGGAGAAGGAAATGGCGAACTCCTCTAATATCTTTGCCAAGAAAACCCCAGATGAGTTCACAAAGAATTAGATACAACTGAAAAAACAACTGGGAACAATAACTGAATGCCTTTCAGGGATAACTATGAGTATGGATGGAATGCCAAATTGTGAAATACTTTGAGCTGTGAGAAAGGAAAAGTTCAACTGAGTACAAAATTATCATTTCATTAACATCTTTATTCAGGTGAGCCTTTCTTTAAATAAGCATAAGAAATGAAAAAATCCATATGTATAAAGTGGCTAGAAAGAGATTATTCACATTATAAAATTATTCTTCCATTTGTACAAATATCCACCTTGAGTTCTTTAAATAATCGGTTCTACTACAGTTAACATATGTTGTAGTTAAAAAAAAAAGATTTACACATAACTTTTCAGGTTCACATCTATTGCATCAAGCCACATGCCCAACCAGTATGTTTCTAGCTTCACGGTGATTTTTATAATTAAATTGAACAAACCTTTATCTGATACCTACTCTGTGTAGAATACTATGCTACTCAGTGGTGGGAATGGAGGGGGGGGTGAAAGTGGGAAATCTGTGCTTTCATGGAACTCAAAGTCTAAAAAAGGTCAAGACACAAACCTGAATATCTATAGCATAATTTTAAAAATACTTAACTCCCTGAGTTCTTACTATTTAACACATTAGTTAGCTCTCATTTGATTTACTTGCTATGGACACATGATTTTAAAGACTCCTAAAATAAAATTAAATTAAATTAGAATATTAAAAACTAAGTGGAATTTTAAAGTCACATGCTCTAACTCATATATTTTACAGATGAGAAGACTGAGGCATAGGGATATTGGTTACCCAGAATTAGACTCTTCAGGCCTTCTGATTCTCTATGTCCAGTAAAATATACTGTCTCCTCATGTGTGACCTGCATGAACTAAATTAATTATGTGTGACTTGGGAGCTACAGAAATGGAAATTCTAGTGTTCTTTTTAAATTATTACTATATAGTTTTTATTTCAGAATAACATTTGATGATAAAAACAGCATTCTGTTTAAAAGCAAAGTGCTTGCACATTTGAACATAGTCATTCATATAAGTGCTTTACAAATACTAGCTTACTTCATCTTCAAGACAATCCTGTGAATCATCCAATTATACCACCATTTTAGAGTTGAAAAAATGGAGATAGACAGAAATTAAGTGACTTTTCCAGGTTCACACAGCTAATAAGTATCTAAGACCATATCTTTCTGGCTCATGTCTCCTAGCTGCCTCTTAATAGCTTTTAATCTCTAAAAGCTTGAAACAGCACTAAGAATTTTGAGATATTTTGCATCGATTTCAGGAATTGGATATGATCTGTGTAGAATTAACAGATATACTTCAAAATATTATACTGAAAACTTATTGAATATTTAAGAAGTGCAAAGAGCTGTTCTAGGTACTGGAGTTAACAAAGACAAAAATTAAGCAGTTTGTCCCTTTTAAGATTCTACTTATGGTTCAATTTAGTGTTATATTTTACTTAAGGTTAAGTTGGAGCAGGGGGAAAGGGCTACAGCATATATTCAGATGGTAAATACAAGTTAATGGGAGGATGATTATAGCAGTGACATGAAGGATTCAACAAGGCTTCACAAATGAAATTGCCCATTTGAGATGATAGAAAGATTAGATTCTGAGGAGCAGCTATGAGAAAAAATATATTCAAGGCATGAGAGAAAATTTTTGCAAATGCTTGGAGGTGAGGGATAGAGTATGAGTGTGAGAAAGAGGTAATTTCTTTTCTTTTTCTTTTTCTTTCTTTTTTTTTTCCCTGAGGCTGGGGTTAAGTGACTTGCCCAGGGTCACACAGCTAGGAAGTATTAAATGTTTGAGATCAGATTTGAACTCGGGTCCTCCTGAATTCAAGACTGGTGCGCTATCCACTGTGCCACCTAGCTGCCCGAGAAACAGCTAATTTCTAGAACATGTAATGGAGGTAATATAAAACAAGACTAAAGACGTGGACTGGTATTGGATTATGGAGAACTTTAAATGCCAACTTGAGGAGTCTGCCTTTTAACCCAAAGTTAATAGGGAGTCACTGAAAGCTTTTGAGAATAATTTGCCCAAACCTATGCCTTAGGAATATTATTTTGGCAGCTATGTAAAAGATACAGCAGAAAGGACAGAGAATGTATGTATTCAGACTAATGCAATAAATAGTTCCATGTGTAGTCATGAGTGCCTGAAACAGAATAGTTACTTAGTTCCTTCCTGAAAATTCTACCTATTTCTCTTGATCTCAGATTCTAGTTGGTTCAATAACTCTTCTTTGATCATTCAGCATGGAATTATTATCTCCCATGAACTCTTATATCACTTATACCTCTACCTCTCATTGAATGCAGCAGCTTCTATTATATTTTTGTGTGTGCAGATTATTTTTCCACTAGAAGGCAGAAAAAGATATGAGAGCAATCACCATAATGTCTTTAGTTTAATATTAATATTGTCTCTCTTCTACCCTGATGACTGTACAAAACAAAAATGAAACCTTAAATTTATATGTCACAACTAGGTCTGACATTCTTCATTAAGCCTGATCAGTTCTAGAATTGACAATGATGCAAGAAATAAAGAATCAATATGGTTAAACTACATTTTATTTTACTCATGGTTTATTGGGTGATTTATAGGATGCTCTATAAATATATATCTAGGAGTAGTACCTAGAAAATCCTAACTTAGCACACAGTGTAAAATAATGTTAGAATTTTGCCACTGTGGATATGTCCCCACTAAAACAGTTTGAAATTCCTCTGTGACTCAGTAGATAGTCTTTCAGAACAGTAAGTAAAAACTTCATTAACCTTGTAATGAATTTAACATGGTGTCTTACAAATGCTAAGTGTTTAATAAATACTTATTGACTTGACTAAGAACATTTCCAAACATAACTAGGCTGGTCCTCATATAAAAGACATTTAGTGCATACTCAAAGTCTTTCCATCCCAGGTCATCTCTGAATCATAATAACAAAATATTTTTATGTTTCAAATTTTCCAAACACTTTACAGTTTCCAAAATACTTTTGATTGGGGGTAGCTAGGTGGTATAGTGGATAGAGCAATAGCACCTCAGTCAAGAGGACCTGAATTCAAATCTGACCTCTAACACTTAAAATTTACTGGCTGTGTGACCCTGGGCAAGTCATTTAACTCCAATTGTCTTGCAGGAAAAACAAAACAAAATATTTTTATTAGCTATTTGCTAGTGATTATTTTGATAGTTTTTATTGACAGCTTTTATTTATGTGACTCCTATGTTTTCCTATGGATTTGGCTTCCCTTTCCCCTCACAAAGCCATCTCTTAGAATAAAGATTTTTTTAAAAAGAAAAAAAGAAGGAAGAAGTCTATCAAAACCTATCTATGTATTGAAAAAGTTTTCTATTATAATGCAATATTTAACATCTTTGGATCCCCCCACACACACACCTTTGCAGAAGAAGACAGGCAAGTCTTGTTTCATTTTTTATTTGAGGGCAAGATTTTCTTTTACAATTTTGCAGCACTTAACCTTTGTTTTGTGATGGTTGTTCTTTCTACTTACACTGATGTAATAGTTGTTGTGCTTTTTGTTTTCCTAGTTCTGATTACTTGACTTTGCCTATGATTTTTTTTTTAAGAAGTAGCAAGATCATGTCTGGAAAAGCTGGTTTCCTGTCATATAGTGAGACTGAAGACTAACAGATGAGTTTCCCAACTGTTGCATTGAGCTATCAAAAGAAGCAGGAAAAGGTCTCCCTCCTATGGCTTGGGTACCTTTCTGAAAGATTTAACAAAATGCATGGAAGAGAATCACAGAGGATGAGAAGGCAAAAATGGGTTGTGATCAATATTAGTAGAGAGATTAAGTATATAGATTGATGAAATGACAGCCTCATAAAAGTGTTAAATTAATTAAATTAAATGCTGAATTCAATAATCTTAGAAAAACATGGATAGAATTGCACAAAATAATGAAGAGTGAAATGAGCAGAATCAAGAGAATGTTCTCTACAGTGATAGCAATATTGCTCTGAGAAAAAAATTAAGCTTTATTGAGTGAGACAATTTAAATGTGGAGACAGAAAGTCTTGGAACCAGGAAGGTTTTGTTTCAAGATCAACCTTTAGATGTACTGTCTTTATGACAATGGGCAAATCACTTAACTTTTTAGTGTTTCAGACAACCAAGACCAGAACTATGAAGTGCAAAAAGGTATTGACCTTCATTTAGTAGAAGGAATTTCCTCACATGGGAGTTTCCAATACCAGAGCAATCACATTTCTAACCATAAACCTAATACTTAATATATGGAATTAATTATGGAATTAATATATGGAATCCATCTGTATATGATCATGTCATATACAATTTTCAAGATATATAGAGGAAAAAATGGGAGTTCCACAATATGAATTTATAATGATGTCCTTACTTTATTATTTGCTTCCAATGTATTGTAACATATTGCAACTTACATGTGCTAGTCATGGAGATTTACAGATTCTATTAAATGATATTAGCTAAAGCAACCCTCACAAAATGAATTAATGACCTTAACAGATTTTTTTGCAACAAAAATAAGCTAACAACAATATAATAATTCAAAACAAGCCACCAACAAGAAGATGGAAGAACTGACACGTCTTATTTCTAGTACAAGCTTTTTGACAACTCATATTATGAGGCAAAAACAATAATGATCTAATCAGATCTGACAAAAATCCAATCAGAAGAGATCATTAAAATCCTTGGTATCATAAAGTCATAATCTGATGGCAACATGTTTGAAAGGCTTGTTAGATTTAAGGATGTTCTGAAATTGTCTTTTATAAAAAAGGATTTTCTAACCTTTGCTGTGGTGACAAGTGACTGTCAGTAATAGGTTACCTAGAAGATATTTTCAATAAAATAAACACATTTAATCTGTCACTTCAAGGTAAAGGTTACATTTTAACAGTGAATGATAAAATAACTTCTTTGCAAAAAAAATCATGCTATGGAGCAAGAATTTTGAAAATGGATGTTGGGAAGTGTTTCCATTGTTAAGTTATTTCTATTGCTGACAATAATATGTATGCCACCTTTAAATATTCTCAGACCTGTACACACACAAAACACTTGAAAACTGAATTTTCAAATCTGACTAAAAATATCCAAAGAAAGGGGTGGGGATAGGAGAAGATTCCTTAAGGAAAGGATTTCCATTCATGTTTTGTGATCCCAAGGAGTAAGGTGGAGAGAATATAATGAGAAGCAAGCAGAGTGTGTAAACCAGAGAATAAGAAGAATAAATGAGTATGAGGCAAGAGTATACTGGAACTGAGATTGTATCAAACTGGCAGTTGTGGCTTTTGGGGGCAGAAGTCCAGTCAACATATTCTTTACTCCCAGAACATAGTATTTAGAAATAGTTTTATCTAGAGTTTAAATCTTTTTCTTTTCTTCAAAAACTCCTCTTAGACTGGCTGGAGTGGGGTGGTAGAAACCCAATCAATAAACCTCATTGCTAGCTTTTTTACCTTGATTTTCTATTTATCTGCATATTTGTGTTACTTGATGTTGTTATTAAAGTACGTGGACATTGACAATAATTTTGTGTAAGCTTTCGAATAAGTATTTTGGGTTCCAGCTTGCAAGAAGGGAAACTTCCACAAAAGAAAATATTTTCTGGTTTTCCTTAGGTGGAGGTGAAGCTAATCAGATAATTTCTGCAAGTGGTATTATTTCTGAGAATATTCCAAAGCATACTCACTTGACTGCCTTTGAACCTGGAGAGAGAGAAAGAATTCATCCAGTGAGGAGACAGTAGCAGAAATTGTGTGGTTATCTCTGAGTTTACCTGAAGAATATTCCATCACACACACCTACACTCCATAACAATAGAAAAAAATAAAAATAATTTCACTTTCTGATTCATTTATAAGAACAACTGATCAACATAAGAAAAGTTGAAAATTTAAACAAGAAAAATGAAAATTATGCAAAGTTACTATATATTATGCAAAGTTCCATGTCATGATTCTGAACATTTTCTTTAGTTGTTTCCCACTATTGGAATTCTCTCCTTCCTTATTTCTATCTCTTGGCTTCCTGGGATTTCTTTAAGCTTCATTTACATCCCATCTTCTACAAGAAGTCTTTCTTGGTCTCCCCCAGTACTAGTGTCTTTCCACAGAGATTATTTGATTTATCCTGTATATGTCTTGTTTGTACTTAATTTGCATGTTATCTCCCCTCTCTATTGTGAACTCCTAGAGAACAATCTGTGTTTACTATTCTTTGAAGCCCCAGTATGCTGCCTAGCACATAATAGGAGCATTATAAACATTTATTTTCTAGGCTTGCTCTTCTATTTGCATCTTTTAAGGATAAAATGATTATCAAAGCAAGTCAAGAAGTTACTAGCTGCTATGCTTTTAGTGGAAAGAAAACTCCAGAAGATGTCTTCATAGTAAAATTGCCTTTCACTTCTCTCACCAACTGAGGGCAACTAGATGGCATAGTAGATAGAACATGGGGTCAGCAGTCAGGAAAATTCCTCTGTGATGTCAAATCCAGTCTTAGCCACTTACTAGCTGTGTGACCTTGAACAAGTCATTTAATTTCTCCCAGTCTCAATTTCCTCACATGTACACTGAAGATAATAATAGTACCTTCCTCACAGGATTATTGTGAAGATCACACAAATGCACACATACAAGCCACTTGCAAATAAATGGATTTTTAAAATATTTCATACTTTGCAAATAAGAAAATACTACTACTACTACCACTACTACTACTATTACCATTATTATCACCACCACTACTACTACTACTACTACTATTACCACTACTACTATCAACACTACTACTATTACTACCCACTACTACTACTACTACTACTATTACAACAACTACTTACTACCACTACTACTACTTACTACTACTACTATTACTACCACTACTACTATTACTCTTATTACCACTACTACTTACCACTACTACCACTACTACTACTTACTACTACTACCTCTACCACCACTACTACTTACCACTACTACTACTTACTACTATTACCACTACTACTTCTACTACTATTACTAGTCACTACTACTATTATCATTATTACTATTATTACTATTACTACTACTACCACTGATACTACTTACTATTATTACCATTACTACTACTACCATTACCGCTACTACTATTACTAGTACTAGTACTACTTACTACTATTACTATTACTACTACTATTACTACTATCACCACTACTATTACTACGACTACTATTACCACTACTACTATTTTTACTACTACTATTACTACTATTTCTACTACTACCACTACTACATTACCATTACTACTACTACTTACTACTATTACCACCATGACTACTACTACTATCACCACTACTACTATTACTACTACTACTACTACTAGTACTACTACTACTACTACTACTACTCTACTATACAACTAAAATAGCTTTGTTCCCTGAAGGTTGCCTTTGGTGGGTACCTGAGCTTTCTGCCAAATCAAAGAGAAGGCCACTGTTCTCCTTGGGAGCCACTGTCCTACAGTTTGTCTCTCTTTGTTGGTGCCCCATCAACTTTGTGACTGTTGTTCCTTATCCAGCTGCACACTACTTTGTGTTTCAGGCCTTATGGGGTGATTGGGGCAACAGCTGCCTAGGGAAGGAGAAACAGAATGCTGTCTGCCAAGGCGGGGATGAATAGAGAGGGTGCAGAGTTTCAAAAGATTAAAATACAAAGCAAACAAACCCCACCCCATGACAACAACTCCATTTCTACTACAGACTTTAAGGAATTAGTGCTGCCTGGAATTAGGCTGTTTTTGTATGTGCAAATATCCCAGTAAGCCTTTTTCTTTTCCCCTGAAGGATTATATTCTTGCACAAGACTCTACAAATATGGATCCAGAAATAAGATTCTGTCCCAGAGTTCCGTAAGGGTGAACTGCAGCAATTAGTTGATCTTGGAACATTTAAATAGGATGCAACATGGAACAGTTTTAGGGAAGAGTTCTAGTTTTGGCATTATGAGCCCTGAGTTTAAATCTTATCTCTCATATTAATTACTTGTATAGTTTGGGCAAATCACCTAACTTCTTATCATTTCATTTCCCTTCCCTACAGAATTTGTGAAATGCTTTCTTGTAGCACTAGAATATGGTTTTAAAAAACAGTAATTTTTTTGATATCTTGCTTTTCATATCACTAGAATTTCTCTCAATTTCTTCCCCATCCTCTTCCAGAGAACCACTTTATATAAAAATAATATTTTTAAAGGAAAAAAAGAAGAGATTTTTCTCAATAAAACAATCAATATTGAAAGTCTGAAAATATATGCACTGTATCATATTAGTGGTCCTCCCATCTCTGCATAGTTCTTCTTTTGGGCCATGTTCATCCTTTGTAATTTTGCAACATTCATTTTTTTTATTATTTTATGACTGTTATTTCCATTTACATCATTGTGTATATTGTTTTCCTGAGTCTACTTATTTTACTCTGCATAAGATTGCATAAATCTTTCCTCTCTTCTATTTTTGCCATATTTGTCATTTCTTTTTTTTTTTAATAGTTTTTATTTAGCAGATATATGCATGGATAATTTTACAATATTGACAATTGCCAAACCTTTTGTTCTAATTTTTCTCCTCCTTCTCCCCCCAGATTGGGAGGTTGACCAATACATGCTAAATATGTTAAAGTATAAATTAAATACAATATATGTATACATCTCCAAACAGTTGTTTTGCTTTACAAAAAGAATCAGACTTTGAAATAGTGTACAATTAGCCTTTGAAGGAAATAAAAAATGCAGGCAGACAAAAATAGAGGGATTGGGAATTCTATGTAATGGTTCATAGTCATCTCCCAGAGTTCTTTTGTTGGGTGTAGCTGGTTCATTTCATTACTGCTCTATTGGAACTGATTTGGTTCATCTCATTGTTGAAAATGGTCACATCCCTCAGAATTGATCATCATATAGTATTGTTGTTGAAGTATACAACGATCTTCTGGTCCTGCTCATTTCACTCAGCATCAGTTCATGTAAGTCTCTCCAGGACTTTCTGAAATCATCCTGTTGGCCATTTCTTACAGAACAATAATATTCCATAATATTCATATACCACAATTTATTCAGCCATTCTCCAAATGATGGGCATCCACTTAGTTTCCAGTTTCTGGCCACTACAAAGAGGGCTGCCACAAACATTCTTGCACATACAGGTCCCTTTCCCTTCTTTAAGATCTCTTTGGGATATAAGCCCAGTAGTAACACTTCTGGGTCAAAGGGTATGCACAGTTTGACCACTTTTTGAGCATAGTTCCAAATTGCTCTCCAGAATAGCTGGATGTATTCACTATTCCACCAACAATGTATCAGTGTCCCTGTTTTCCCACATCCCCTCCAACATTCATCATTATCTTTCCCTGTCATTCTAGCCAATCTGACAGGTGTGTAGTGATATCTCAGAATTGTCTTAATTTGCATTTCTCTGATTAATAATGACTTGGAGCATCTTTTCATATGGCTAGAAATAGTTTCAATTTCTTCATCTGAGAATTGTCTATTCATATCCTTTGATATTTGTCATTTCTTAAAGCAGTCCTATTGCATTCCTGTTTCACAATATGTTCAGTCATCTCTTTTGTTTCCAATTCTTTGATCCTCCAAAAAAGGCTATTTTACTTTGGTTTATATATGGAAACTTTCTTCTTTTCAATAACCTCTTCAGAAATATATTTGGTAATAAAATTTCTGGGTCAAAACATATTGAATATTTTAGTTACCTTTTTCAATTCTAAATTGTTTTCCAAAATGGTTGAACTGATTCACAGTTCCTCCAACAATGTACTAGTGTCCCTATATTCCCACAATCCCTCCAACACTGACCATTGAACCAATTCTCTGGGTGTTAGATGAAACCTCAGGATTGTTTTGATCTTCAATTCTCTCTCTCAAAATCAAAGGTGGCTCATTAGGTAATGAGATGATGCATAAATAGGCTATAATATATTATTATAATATTTTCATGACAGACATGATCAATAACATAATTATGACCCCAAAAGGAGGCGGTATAGTCATGTAATGAGAGTGAGGGATAACTGCTATACAGTGAATACACTGATATCCATAAAATGCTAAAAGAACCAGTGAACTAAACTCTGGACTTTACCCATCAGATCATGAGGCTCAAATAGGCAAGGTTTTAAGCTTATTTGTTCTTCAATCAGACTTCCAAGCAAGGCCATACTGGAGCCAATTCCAACTGGTTCTCACAAATCAATTGTTAAATGTTCCATCCATGTTAAAATTTATTTATATGCAGGAAATCAGCAAACTCTACAAATTATGGCTTGATTTGTCCCTTTATTAACTATCTAGACTTAATAAAATGATAGAAAATGGCAATAATGCAGATTAAACTTTAAAGTGTATTTGTGCCCTTCCCTTCCTTTCTAGAAAGCTAATTATTGAACACTGACCAGCATACCTCTGCTTCCATACCATGTAATTTCCAACTATTTCTTGGACATCTCCAAATCATGCAGCCATATTGTACCCAACTCTTTACAGCTACTATGTGTTGTACTTCCATTTTAGAAAAGAATCTCTTTGAGGGAAAGGAGTATATTACTGATTATATTTGTAAACTCAAGGTCTAGTATGTGCTTAGCATATAGCAGGCATTAAGTCCTTCATTAAATGTTTTGTCTGTTTATCTGCTTGACTATTAGCTTGCCTGTCTAAATACATATCAGTTTATCCATCCATCCATCTATTTATCTATCTTCAGAAGAAGAAATTGAAGCCCAGAGATAATACATAATTGATCCAAAGTCACAGCTATGTAGAAGTAGATTCAGAACTGACACCCTGGTATCCTGCTTCCTATTTCAGCACCTTCCCCATGATATTATTCTTTTCCTTGCTATATGACAATGCCATATAACTTCCCCAAGCCTCAGTCTCATCATCTATAAAATGGAGATAAAAGTACTTAACAGTGTCTACCTCATAGGCTATTGTGAAGTTCAAATAAGATAATGATAATTTTGAAAACTTTAAAGTGCTAAATAAATGTTAGCTATGGTTATTGAAGATTTCAAATGTTACCTGACAATATGTGAAAGTTACCATTCTCTAATTTTTTCTTTCCAATATTTCACTTTCATAGTAAATTTTTCACTTTCATAGTGTTATCTACCACAACGTAACTTTTGTCCTTTTTGTCTGGTGTCTTTTTGCTAGATGGATGATGGGGAATTTTAACCCAAGCCAATATGATCTAATAAGCCTTTATTAAAATTGTACTATTTTAAGTGCTAGATTAAGACCCCAAGGTAAATAGATGATGCCCTCAAGGAATCAGTAATCTATCATGAGTTAAAAGATGTTTACAGATAATAAATACAATTTAACTAAAGAAAGAAGAAAGAGCACTAATGAATGAGTGATTCAAGAAAGGTTCTGTGTCACAGATGGCCCCTAAACTGAACCTTGAACAAAGTTAAGAAACAGTTAAGAAAATATGTTTCAGGAATGAGTGATGACACTCTGTAAAAAAAAACTCCCATTATTTTTGATCTAGTAATGTAGTGTCAAGTTAGCCAATGTAATTGTAACACAGAATGATGGGGAAACTCCAAATTTTCTCTGAAAGAAAAGTTCTGTATTTGATAAATTAGTTCACAGCTCTCAGTTACCAGAATTTTACAGCTTACATATAAAATGGGATCATATACCAAAAACAGGGGTTCTTAACTTGGGGTCCATAGATTCCCAAAGGGTCTATGGATAGGGGTTAAGGAATCTGCAAAGTTGGATGCAAAGAAAAATACAGAATCACAGGAATGATTTTTTAAATGAGATTTTGTGGCAGTGAGAAATCTGGAATAATTATAAGTATTGAATAATTTCCATGTGCCAGCTCATTGTGCATCTATAGTACCCATTCAAAAGATATATTCTTATAGACTAACTTAAGAGGTCATACCCAGGGCATCTCATAATATAAGCAATATAGTTTTCATCCACTTTGTTTTTCCCATGCATGTGATCATTTGGAAAATATTTGGACAATATTGGAAGAATCATTCAAATACTATTGTGCAAATAGTGTGTGGACCTATACTAGGACAAAAATATAAGGCATAATTCCTGTTCAGAAGAGGTTACAATCTAGATTAAAAAAAAAGACAAAACATATGAAGCAATGAAAGAGAAAAACAATATTTAATCACTGGTATTGTGCAATACAATTCAGAGAATGGGATCATTATGATATAAGATCATAAAAGAAATTTCATGGGCTCATATTTTGAATAGAGGCCAGATGACTATTTGACAGTATTTATATTTTGTTTGAACATAAGACTGGATGACTTTTGAGGTTCTTTACAACTGAAAGATTTTATGAAAGTATGATTATATGATTCACAGAATATGATATTGATTCTTGAATTGTATAGATTGACTGGGTGATATTTTCCAGTGTACCTTCCATTGCTAATGAGAAAAGTATAAATCAAAATTAACAAATCACAGAAACATCATCCTAGATAAAGACAAGAAGCAAAAATTAAGTCAAATGTAGACAATATTATTAAATCTGGAGATACTTAATAATTTTTTTTAAACTGAGGCAATTGGGGTTAAGTGACTTGCCCACGGTCACACAACTAGGAAGTATTAAGTGTCTGAGGTAAAATTTGAACTCAGGTCCTCCTGACTTCAGGGCTGGTTCTCTATTCACTGTGCCACCTAGCTGCCCCCTAAATAATTATTTTAAAAGTTGGTGATGGGATGAATATAGAGAGGCCTGAAGAGACTTACATGAACTGATGCTAAGTGAAATGAGCAGAACCAGGAGATCATTATACACTTCAACAACAATCCTGTATGAGGATGTATTCTGATGAAAGTGGAGCTCTTCAACAAAGAGAAGATCTGACTTAGTTACAATTGATCAATGATGGACAGAATCAGTTATACCCAGAGAAAGAACTTTTGCTTTTCTTACCAGGTTATTTTTACCTTCTGAATCCAATTCTCCCTGTGCAACAAGAAATTCAGTTCTGCACACATATATTGTATCTAGGATATACTAAAACATATTTAACATGTACGAGAATGCCTGCCATCTAGGGAGAGGGGGTGGAGGGAAGGAAGGGAAAAGTTGGAACAGAAGTAAGTGCAAGGGATAATGTTGTAAAAATTTACCAGGCATATGTTCTGTCAATAAAAAGTTATAATAAAAAAATAAAAGTTGGTGATGCATTCAATAGCTTAGAATTTACCCTAAGGAGATCATAGATGGAAAGAAAGACATATATACTAAAATATTTGTGTTTTGATGTGGTGTTTGTGTATATATGTGTGATAAAAGAACTGGAAACAAAATTGATGCTAATGGATTGGTAAATGGTTAAACAGCTTGTAGAACATGAATGTAGCAGAATATTAACACAGGGTAAGGAATGAGAAGTATAAAGAATTGAAAGAAGTATGAGAAAATATATGAGTTAATAAATAATAAAATGCTCAGAATTCAGAAGAGGAAAGAAAATAGCAAGTATTTATTAAGCACCTAATATGTATGTGTCAGACACTATGCTGAGAACTTTACAAATATTATTTCACTTGATGCATAAAATAAACATGTGGGATATATACTATTATGAGTCCAGTTTTACAATTGAGGAAAAATGAGGCAGAGGCTAAATGATTTGCCTAGAATTACACAGCTAACAAGCAACTAATGCCTATTGAACAGGATATATATACACAGGATAATGGAAAATAAATTGGTGGGTTGTGACTTTTTTATAGTAAACTACAAATGCCAATGTAGGAGTGGTTTAGACTTAACTTGTCTGGAATTAGAGAATCATTAAAGTTTTTTTTTTTTATTTTGTTTTTTTTTGTTGTTGTTGTTTTGGTTTGGTTTTTTTGCTGAGGCAATTGGGGTTAAGTGACTTGCCCAGGGTCAATCATTAAAGATTTTCGAGTATAATATAAGTGCCATTTCAGGGATCTTAAATTAAGATTAGCATGGAATTAATATATAAAATATGCTAAAGGATGAAGAGCTTAGAGGAAGACTATGTGAAATCAAAGGCTACGATAAACAACCATAAATTTCAGTATCATTGAGAAAAGGAAGAATGGATATTTGAGATGATATAAAAGAAGTAACATAGTATGGTGAATAGAAAGTTGGGCTTGATTGAAAAAGACCTCATCTCTACAATATATTTGACTGTGCAAGTAACTTAACCATAAGTGCTCTAGATTATTGCCCAAGACTATAAGTTTCAGAGAAGGTGCTCACCTGCATAAATAGAGTGATTTTCTTTATTTTGCAGTGCTCTAGGTCAGTGACATCACAGGTCCAGTTTTTATCCATAATTTTAAAAAATCAAGGAATGAAATTTGGCAAGCAACTAAACAGAAACAAAGGAAGATCAAAGATGGTGTCCATATTTATAAATTATAAGTTCTTGGAATTATGAATTACTTAGAAAATTATAGAAATGGGGTATAGTCTCTTTTCAGCATACTGAATTTGAGGAAATAGCAGAATTTCCAAGTGGAGTGTGCCTCATTTCCAAGTGAAAATGTTGCATCAAAGTGCAGAATTTTGAATTGCCTATTAATATAAAATAATGTAGAACAAGAGCAAAACATTTATTAAATACCTACTATGTGTAGAGTGATAGGAACCAGAAGAGATACTAAGTTTGAATAAACTATGGTCTCAGAGTTCATTGATTTTATATATTAAGACACTCACAAAATCTGCTACTTTATAAGATACAAAATTACATCTCAAGGTGTTAAACAAGTATCACAAAAAGTTTGGGCAGGAAGGTCAATATAGCAGCTGATACAATATCAAAATGAATCTTAAATATTAAAGTGTTACAGGGATTTAGAGAACAAAGAAATCAATTTGGTTTCAAATAGTTTGGGAATGTTTCATGGAGTAACAGGTCTTTTAAACTGTGTCTTGAATATTAGCTATGATTTTAGATAAGCAGTCATAAGGGTGGGAGGTTATCATAGGTTGGAAAAAAAATGTGGGCAAAAGCATGGAAGCAGAACAAAGCACAGTATGTTCAGGGGATAGCGAGGGACAACCTGATTAAAGTAGAAGATTCATTTTGGTGAGCAGTGGGAGGTAAGCTACATTGCTAAGAAAGGGCCAGAAACTGGAGGGCAAAGCTCTATGAAGACCAGAGTGACTGATAAATGTTCTTTTATCAGTTATTCATTCATTTGTTCATTCGTTATTTCAACAAGTATAAATTAAATGTTTAACTATGTGGAAAGGACTGCAGGGGTTATGAAGATGAAGGACACAATTCCTACTCTCTTGTTGTATTATGGGAGAGAAAGATGTGCATAACTAGCAATAATTCGGTGCAAGGGTAATAAGCTTCCTCCCCCACTTCTAGAACAGTACAAAATGTTACCCTACAAGTTACTGGGAAAATGCCTGATTGCTCTCAGGGCTGGACATCCAGTGGGGTGGGGCTGAGCAGGATGTCCCTAATTTAAGTCACTATTTGAACAGGAAATTCATCATCAAGTTAGGATGGGGAAAGAAACATGATTGAGAAAGTACCAAGTAAGGAACCAACTCAGTGAATCAGGGTGTTCTGACAAAAAAAAAAAAAAAAAATCATAGGATGTAGGACTGGAAAGAGAAGGAGAGAGAGACATAGAGACACAGAGTGGAAAAGATAGTCATAGAGAGATCAAGATACCCACACAGAGAAACTAAGAAACACACACACACAGAAAGCCTCAGAAACAGAAAGAGAGATACAGAGAAAAAGAAAGACACATAGAGAGATATAGAGAAAAAAAAGAAATTGCTTTATTCTTGAGAGAAAAATCTTATTTACCAATCTAGGGTAAATGAAGCATAGGAAATATAATAATGAGCAGGGAATCTATGGAACAACAATGGGGAAGACAGTTCTTAGTTCAGGGAATTGCAGAAAGACAAGAACTTCTCCAGTCCTCTTTCTCATCCCAGGGCTGCTAATCTTCAGGAGGCACTGACCCTTGGAGATATCCTACCCTGATGTTTTCCTCTCCAGACTATATATATATATATATATATATATATATATATGTAAATTTTAAATTTAATTTTTATTATTTTCCATAGTTATGTATAAAAACTAGTTTTTGTTATATATGTACATTCATTTTTTACATATTTCCATATGAATCATATTGGGAGAAAAAATCAGAACAAAAGGGAAAAACCACAAGGAAAAATAAAAGTGAAAATAGTATGTTGATCTGCATTCAGTCTGCATAGTTCTCTCTCTGGATGCAGATGGCATTTGCCATACAAAGCTTATTGGTATTGCCTGGGATCAATGAACCGCTGAGAAGAACCAAATCTATCATAACTGGTCATTACACATTCCTGCTATTGCTTTGTACAATATTTTCCTAGTTCTGCTTGTTTCACTTAGCAGCAGTTCATGTAAATCTTTTTAGATCTTTCTGAAATCATCCCATTCATAATTTTTTACAGAACAATATTGGAATACCATTATTCCATGGTATACTATATATAGCATCTATTGGTATATATGTATCATATATTATTTAATCATTCCCTGATTGATGGGCATATACTCATTTTCCAATTCCTTGCCACAGCTTAAAGAGCAACTACAAATATTTTTTGCACATGTTGGATCTTTTCCTTCTTTGATCCAGTAGTGATCCTGCTGGATCAGTTTTATAGTCCTTTGAACATATCCTTACTATATTTTCAAAGAGTAAAAGTACAGTGTAGTGGGAAGAGCACTGTATGTCAGGAGTTCTGTGCTCTAGTTCTGTCTGCCATATATTAGACACATGACTGTGCTTAATTCACTAAGCTGTCTAGAGCTCTTTTCCTTCACATGAAAACATAAAAAGCAATTCTTGAAGAGTTCACAAGGTGAAAATCAAATTAATTAAATAATGGATGCTACAGCATTTAAAAAATTAGAGTGATTTGTTATATACATGTGAGGTATTATTGTTTTTACTGAGATTAAGAAGAGTTTATTCAGTTCCATTATATTCAGTTCTTCTCAAGAAACATTTATTAAGCACTTACTATATGCAAGACACTCAGGATACAAGATTTAAAAAATATAATTTTATTTTAGTGAGCTTGTATTCTAATTGTGGTAGAATATATCATTCACAAATAAATATGATATAAAGCAGAATGTAATGGAAGGAAAGGAAAGCTAGGTAAAATTCTCTGCTAAATATTAGGAGAGCTACATCAGAAATGACTTTTGAATGATGAGTTATCAATTTTGCCTTGATGGATGGGAAAGGGAGATGTAGACAACCAGGGGACATGTGGAGAGCGGTAGAGATTTTATTTCAAATCTGAGGGTGGACACAAGCAAGGTTGTAGAGATGGGAGAGAACAAGACAAAAACAAAAGATAGAGTAATCCAATTTTTTCTGAAATATAAGATACATAAAAGGAAATACTATAAGGTATGTGACAAGTTGATCCTAAGAATTAGGAAGATGAAATTTAAATATTTTGGTTGATAATGGAAAGCCCCTAAAGATTTTGAAGCCTTAATTCTTTATATTCATATTAGGACCTTAAGATTAGCACTTTCCTCAAGCCACAGAAAGAGATACTATAATTATTTTAGATCTATTTTATAGATGTGAAAACTAAGGCTAATACTGGTATTCCCTTTTCAAACTATCTTGTATTAATTTTGCAAACATATGTATAGTTGTGGGGAAGCTAAATCATACAGTGGATAGAGTTCTAGGCATAAAGTCAAGAAAATTCATATTCCTGAGTTCAAATCTGGCCTTAGATACTTAGATGTCCTGGAGAAGACACTTTACTCTGTCTTAGTTTCCTCATCTGTGAAATTAGCTGAAAAAGTAAATGGTAAAACATTCAAGTACCTTTGCTAAGAAAACCCCAAATGAGGTCATAAAGAGTAGAACATGTCCAAAACAACAATGACAAAATATGTAGTTTATATGAACCTGTCTATTCTATGAGGATAGAAACTCCTTAAAAACAGGATCTATATCTATTTTAACTTTTGTCTTTGTATCATCAATGCTGGACACAGTGCCTAATTTATAATAAATACTTAAGAAGTGCTTGTTCAAGGTTACATACTAAATGTCAGAGAAAGGTTTTGAACTCAGTGATTCTAGATCTAGTGCTTTTCCACGCACTTCCCTTCCTTCCCGTGTTTTGCTACTTCCATAGAACATGTTTGTATGGAAAAGAGGAAGAGAGGAATAAGCATTTATTGAGCACCTATTATATTCTAGACACTGTAATAAGGACCTTACAAATATGATTTCATTTGATCCTTGCAACCCCCTGTGAAGGAACTATTATTTTTTTTCTCATTTTACAATTGAGGAAACTGAGGTAAATAGCTGTTAAGTGACTTTTTTTCAAGGTTCCAGAGCTCAGATTTGAACTTCCTGACTTTAGGATGAGCCTCCTGGCTGCCTTGAAGAGTAGCATTATGATAGCAATGGAGTAGAAAGATTACTGGGGCAGCAATGCCATGACAGGTGAATTGGATGTGGGAAGACTTTGAGGCAGAAAGACCAGAGAGGTCTCCTTCTCCATAGAAAGAAATGAGAACCTCTCCAAAAGAGCACTGTGAATAAGAATACCCTGAAAAGGGAGTTCAGGTGTTATCCTGGGGATGTAGAATCTTTCTGGAATCCTTAAAATCCTACCACCTGGCAATTTTACCTATGACAGTTAGACTGTCTATCTGTGCCACAATCAAAGATGAATGGTTTTTTTTTTTAAAGAGTGAAAGATGTCAGCCAAACTTCAATCCTGCAGTACCATCTGACTCTTTCGTGCCTATTTATATGCTGCTGAGTGAAAAACTAGAGAAAATCATGAAACCATGTTGATTGTGTTCATTACATATGGCTATATGATCTCAGGTTATATAATCTCAACTGGTGCTGAAGCAAGGTGGTTATTATACTCCTCCATAACCAATTCTGTTCTCTACAGCTGCCATTCTAAATATCCTTTTTTCTCCCCAAAACTTTTGCCACATTCCCTTTTACCACTTTTTTTTTTCTGAGAATCTTATATCATGCCTTACTGAAAAAATTGAGGTCATTGACTTAGAGTTCCCTTTTCTTATCTCATATTACTTGGACATCTTCCTCCACTATATCTGCCTTTGTTATTGTTCAATCCTTCATTTTCTTTTTTTTAATTTTTTATTCATTTTTCCAAATAATCCCCTCCCTCCCTCCATTCCCTCTCCCCGATGACAGGTAATCCCATACATTTTATATGTGTTACAATATAACCTAGATACAATATATGTGTGCAAATACCATTTTCTTGTTGCACATTAAGTATTAGCTTCCGAAGGTGTAAGTAACCTGGGTAGATAGACAGTAGTGCTAACAATTTACATTCGCTTCCCAGTGTTCCTTCTCTGGGTGTAGTTATTTCTGTCCATCATTGATTAACTGGAAATGAGTTGGATCTTTTTTATGTTGAAGATTTCCACTTCCATCAGAATACATAATCTTTCATTTTCAAAAAAGGCCAATGATTTCTGCTTCAGAAAAGAGTCCATCTCCTTGCCAAAGCCAACTTTGCTACAACATACCCTTCCTTGATCTTATCTTTTCTCATCTGTTCCAGTAAATTGCCCCCACTATCATCTCCATTCTCACAAATCTTTATTCTTTCCTATCTATAACATCTTTGCTTGATATTTAAAACATCTCACTATGTATCACTTATTCTGAAAACAACAGCAACAAAATCAATCTTTATTTGATCCAACCATCCCCACTACATAATGTGCTATGTCTCTTCCTTTCTCTTGGTCTATATTTTTTAAGCTAAACTCTTTGAGAAAGTCGTCTATGCTAGTTGGTTTTGTTTCCTTTCTTTTCATTTTTTATAACCTTCTGCAGACTGGCTTCTGAATTGAAAAAAACTTTTCTAAAGTCATAAGGGCTTTCTTAACTGCTAAATCTAATGGCCTTTTCTCAGTTCCCTATTTTCTTTTTCCTCTTTGCAATCTTTGGCATTATTGATCAACTTTTTTATATACTTTCTCCATTCTGGGTATCAGTGATATTGATTCTTCCTCATTTTCTTCCTATATTTCTGATTGTTTCTTATTAGCCTCTTTTGCTGGATCTACATTGATGTCACATCTACTAACCACAGGTGCCTCCCAAGACTCTGTCCTGGGATCCCTTCTATTTTTCCTCTACACTATTTCCCTTGTGATTTAATCAGTACCCATGGGTTCAATTATCTTCTCTATACATATAATTACAGTATCTATATGTTTGGCCTTGGCATCCCATGGGCTCCAATCCTATATCAACATTTGCCTTTTGAATATCTTAAAATTGATGTTTTATAGGCACCTCAAAAGGAACATGTTCAAAACATTCATTATTGCCTAACCCAACCCTCCCTAGCAGGACAACCCATCTTCCACATCTATGTGCCTTTAAATTGGTCATCCTTCATACTTGGAATACTTTCCTTCCTTAACTCTGCCTTTTAGCTTCCCAGTTTCCCTCAAGACTCAACTCAATGAAGGAAGTCTTCCTTGGTCTCAATAGTTCCCTAACTTCTCACTTGAGATCATCTTCTTTCTACTTGGTATATATACATATATGTACCTATTTATTTTGATGTTTGTTTTTCTCATTAGGATGTGACTTTCTTGAGGGTAAAGCTGGTTTTGCCTGGATTTGTATCCCTTAGTATGTAGCATAGTTCCTGGCACATAATAAGTACTTAATAAATGTTTATTGACTGATGGCCTGATCTATAAGAAGACTTACTAGCTCTCTGAAATTTGCAGTTGGTCTCCTAAAATAATCTTAGAAAGGACTAGCTTTTAAGCAGACATTTATTCTGCTCTTCCCATTGATTCCCCCCCTGCACATATACACACTAAGGAACTCAAGAAGTTAAATCTTGTGCATCAAGGAAATATAATCCTTTATTTTATATCCTGATATCTCACAGCCGCTCACTTTGTTATTTTGTTCCAACCTATTCCTTTTTTTATATTAAGGAAGAAATGATACTCATCCATTTTCTATTAAACATTAATTTTTTAAAAAAAATCTTCCCTACCCATAGAAATTCTCCCAGATGCATTAAACAATTCAATAAATATTTATTATGCAACTCCTATAGGGATATAGAAATGAATTACAACATTATCCTTTCCCTCAAGTAACTTAAACTCAATAGAGGTACAATCACAATTATGACAGAAGGCAGAATGTGAGAGAAATCTGAAGAGAGGCAGATAACAATGAGCTACGGTCATCAGAGGTTTCGTGGAGAAAATGACATGTGAGATAAAGGAATAGAAAAGATTCAATTGATAGAGATATGTGATGAGTAACTATCAATTAGGGGAACAGAGGAGTGTAGATCAAGATTGAAGATAGTAATCTACTTTGGCTGGAATATGATGTGTATGAAGGGAAATAGGAGGAAATAAATCTGGAAAGGCAGAATAGAGACAATTCAGACATAGATTAGGCCTTCAATATTAACCTAATGAATTTGAGTAAGTAGCAGGTGGAGGGAGAGCAAGTCATAATGTGAAGAATTCACATCAGGCATTATTATAGCCCCTTATTCATATAAAGACTCATAGGCAAAATAAAAACTGATTTAGCAGATAGCTGTGAGTGAAGGAGCTTTTTAAAGGTCAGGTAGGATCTAGGGAGTTAGGGAGGAGTTAGGATGGGTCCTAGTCAAGAAGAAATTCAACTCTGAGTTACGAGAAGCAAGTAATTGAGGGTTTCTTTAGATTTGCTAATAAGACAGTCTCTGGAATTAAGATTATCTTTGTGTCAATGGGAACAGGATAGGCTGGACAATGAAAATAGGATGAATTGGTTAAAGTTACTTCATTCCTGTGCCTCATCAAATTATTGTATCTTTTGGTCAATAGAAAAATACTAAAGTTCTTTGGTGAAGGCTTAATATGATCAGAGACAAGCATTAAATACCAAGTATTAAATACCAAACATTTATCAACTATGGGAAGAACTAGATGAGGAAGGGAAGAAAATGGACATAGGAAGATCTGTTAGGAAGCTATTATAGCATCCAGATGAGAGGTAATGGGGGCTTGAACTAGCATGGGGGTAATTGGAGAGAAAAAAAAAGAAAATGCATGTGAAGGGTTTTGTCTGGGTAGAAGTCACAAGACTTGAAAACTAATTAAATACATGCTAAGTACTGCTCTGGAAATACAAATAGTGCCTGTCAGGGATGAATTAGTAAATATTTTAACAATTGTCCCTCTGCAAAGAAAAATGCACTTTTAAGTTTAATTTGCATTATTAATATTTTCTCTATCACCTAATTAACTATAGTCAACCAACAAAATGATAAAACAAGCCCTGGTTTATGTCATTTTAGGATTTCCAATGTGCAAATGCATCTTCAGTATTAGACAATAACATAACACCTAAATTAGTGTGAGTTGGATTTAACTCAGTTCTGAGCCCAGGTTCTCAAGGAGCTCACATTCTAATGGAGGAAAATAACATGTAAAAAGGAACTGAAAAGGATGGAAGGAAAGTATGGATAGAGCAGGTTAAAGGTAGTCTGGAGTACAACCTGGAGAACAATGAGACATGGCAGCTTCCTTGATGGAAATTCTGGAAGAAACCAATCACAGAGAGAGGTCACAGTAGTGGAGGGTACTTCCAATGTGTGAATTTCAGGCCTGGAATGATGCTTAAGGATAAAGAGCTGAGACATAGAGAAAGTCGGGGTGCATCTTGGAGAAGATTGAGAGTATATACTTACCATAACAACAAAATTGCCTTGTTTGTGTCCCCTTTGGAACTTCTTTTTGATTTATTTTGTGTAATTTTAAATTATTTTTTCTTTTTCTTTTTTTTTTAAATATCACTTTTCTCAAATCACTCTTTAACCCCATAGAAATCCTCCCTTGTGACAAATATAATCAAGAAAAATAATTTAATATATTTGTCTTGTCAAAAAATGTATGTCTCATTCTGTTCCTATCATTCAACAGTTCCCAAAGTATGGTCCATGGCAAAGGCAACCCCAAAGATTCTTTCAGGGGACCCTCAACATCAAAGCTATTTTAGTAATAAATCTAAAATGTTATCTGCACATTAAAATGCTCTACTCTTTTCCAACTACATGTATTGTAAGGACAGATTTCCTTCATCAATTTTAACCAAAATAATATAACAGTCTCAATGCAAAAGATTATATGAAAATTCAATCACCTTCTATTAAGCTAGGCATTAAAGAGATTTACAAAAACATGCAAAACAATATATTGTTTTTTGTTTTGGAAAGCAGTTATTTTAATTTTTTACAGTGTTACTTATAGACATAGTAACAAAATTTCAATCCAAACAAATATTTTAAAATTGTATCTGTCTTATTTTCTGATATGGCAAATATCAATAGATATAAACCAGATAAACAAAAGCTTTTGGAGAATTCAATAATTTTCAATTGTGTAAATAGGTTCCAAGACTAAAAAGTTTGAGACTCATGGTCCTTCACCTGTCAGCCAACAGGTAGGAAGCAGGTTTCATCAGTTTTCTTAAGTCATGAGAGGTCACTTTATTGATTTAAATTCTGTAATTTTTAAAAGTAATTTTCTTCAATATTATTGTAGTTGTGTAAATTGTTCTTTTAATTCTTTTTACTTTTCTCTGTTATCAATTCATTAATATCTTCCCAGTTTTCTTTGAAATGGTTATATTCATCATTTTATTAAAATTTTAAAACATTAAATTAAATAAATTTTCATTTTGTTTTTATTTTTAAATTTGCTAAATTTCTATACTTCAATTAAATCATTTTTCCTATGTGATGGATGTGATGTGATCCACCAAAAGGGTCAGGAAAAAGTACTTCAATAAGTAATTTTATAGGAGTTCTTTCATACTTTGATTTCTTTAGAATATATGCCTTGGTCAAAAGATATGAAAAGTTTAATTATTTGAAGGATATATTTCTTTTTTTAATTATAGTTTTTATTTACCAGATATATGTATGGGTAATTTTACAGCATTGACAATTGCCAAACCTTTTGTTCCAATTTTTCTCCTCCTTATCCCCCCAGATTGGGAGGTTGACCAATACATGCTAAATATGTTAAAGTATAAGTTAAATACAATATATGTATACATGTCCAAAAAGTTATTTTGCTATACAGAAAGAATTGGACTTTGAAATAGTTTACAATTAGCCTGTGAAGGAAATAAAAAATGCAGGCAGACAAAAATAGAGGGATTGGAAATTCTATGTAGTGGTTCATATTCATCTCGCAGAGTTCTTTCACTGGGTGTAGCTGGTTCAATTCATTACTGCTCTATTGGAACTGATTTGGTTCATTTCATTGTTGGAGAGGGCCATGTCCATCGGAATTGATCATCATATAGTATTGTTGTTGAAGTATATAATGATCTCTTGGTCCTGCTCATTTCACTCAGCATCAATTCATGTAATTCAGACCTTTCTGAAATCATCCTGTTGGTCATTTCTTATAGAACAATAGTATTTCATAATATTCATATACCATAATTTATTCAGACATTTTCCAATTGATGGGTATCCATTCAGTTTCCAGTTTCTGGCCACTACAAAGAGGACTGCCACAAACATTCTTGCATATAGGTCCCTTTCCTTGAAGGATATATTTCTAAAGGACTTTCTAGAATTGCTAGCTCCATTCATACCTTCACCTAAAATGTAATAGGATTCCTGTCCTTTCATAGTTCCTCCATTGATTGTGACTTTTAATGTATTTTATCCTAGTTAATTCAATGAGCATGAAGTAGAAGCACAGCATTGTTTGTTTTTCTCTTATTATACATGGTATGGAGAAATTTTTCATGTAGTTGTTGATAGCTTATATTTTTATTTCTTATTTTAAAAACTGCTTTTGCTATCTTTTGATAACTTATCTATTTGGAAATGGCTTTTATCATCATATATTTGTTTCACTTTCCTATATATTTTGGATACCAGATCTTTAATAGAGAAATTTTCTCTAAAGATTACTCCTCTACCTTCAGTTGACTGTTTCTCTTCTTATTGCATTAGCTGGTGTCCCTTTTCCTTTTACCAAGGAGATCACTGAGGTCCTGGGAAATGCAGTGCTTTGATCTGTACTTATACACAGTTGTAAAGTTTGTTTTTGGTATCTTCCCCTTTCTCTTCCAGCATCCTGAAACATCCCCTTCTCCATCTCACCTCACATTTCCAGGTTTCTTGCCTGGCCCCAACCACTTATATTAGGTTAGCAAGGACTTTATTCTCTGAGAATTATAAAGGTTCACCCTTTAGGTTTAGATGATAAAAGCTAAGGAATTAACTTCAGAAGAGTATTTGGCTTTTATAGGGAACTCTTAAAAGACCAAAAAGATCTCCAAAACTAAAAGAAACAAATCTCAATGATGGGATTTTAAGGAGCATGAGAGGTGTTTTGAGAGATATTTTGAGAACATGGAGGGCTGCCTCACACCCCTCAAATCATAATATCTAAGTGGCTTCTTGGTACCCACTTATTAAGCCAGTGCTATTGAGGAGAAACACAAGAGAGATGAATCCTGGATGAGGGAAGAGGAAGAAAAAGAGAAGAGAACAAGAGAGAGAAAGAGAGAAGGAGGAAAGGAAAGAGAAAGAGAAAGAGAAAATCATTAAATAAGAGATGAGAGGAACAGTACTTTCTAATCCAATGCTCTCATTTTAGAGATGAGGAAATAGAAGCCCAGGAAAGTTAGGTTAGGTTACTTCTCTAAGGTTACATAGGGAGAAATATCAGCGACATTATCTCATTTGCTTCTTACAAGAGCCTTGTGAGATAGGTGCTATTATAAGTCCCCATCAGAGACGGAAGTTGAATCTAGATCCTCTGACTCTGGAGTCATGAGTTTTTCTCTTAAATCATATCGATGTAGATTAGCCAATTTAGTCACATGAGCTTAGAAGGTCTGAATAAAGGGCAGGTTACAAGGGAGGAGATTGCCCAGATTGGTGGAACAGAAACAGCCAAACATGTCCGACCTCATACAATTATTAGACAAGCCACTTAGCTTCTGTTTACCTTAATTCCGTTATATGTAAAATTAGAAACTATTAGAAACTACCTCCTAGGATTGCTATGAGGATAAAATTTGGATAATATTTGGAAACACTTTCTAGAACATAAAGCATTATATAAATGCTAATCATTGGTGATTTTTACTCTATTTTCTTTCTGTCTACTAGATTTTCGGGGATGTACTTGCAGCGATGTAGCACAGCTGATAGAGTGCTGGTCCTGAAGTCAGGAAGACTTGAGTTGAAATCCAGTCTCAGATACTTCCTAGCTGTGTGACCCTGGAGAAGTCACTTTTCTCAGTTTCTCATCTGTAAAATGAGCTGGAGAAAGATGGCAAAGCACGCCGGTATCTTGGCCTAGAAAAGCCCAAATAAAGTCATGACATGTCAGATAGGACTGAAATGACTGAATACCATTTGGTATTCATGTTTATTTAATAGATTAAAATTGCCGGGTTCCCAAACCTCTTTTTTACTTTTGACTCCCATTTAAGAGTGGGGGGGGCAAGGCAAGCAGTTTAAGAAGATCCTTTGCACCCCAGTGCTCACTAATAATAATTAATACTCTGAATAGCATCCATGACAAACATCTCTTGGCAGTTGAAGTTCAGTTTGTTAAGCATTCAGCTGAGGGAGTTTTCTAGCCTCTCTGAAGATCAGGGTAATTAAGCTAAGCTTCTGGAGTGGGTTCCCTGATTCAGAAGCTTTGGTACAGGAAAAGGCAAGCCCAGTCTGTGTTTGAAGAACCAGGCAACCACTGGCAACTTTGCTGAGTATTGGAAGGCTCTTTTGGAACAAAAGCAGGAGGATGTTTTTCCTTTTTTGCTGCTTTGGAACTGGTCATTCTCCCATTGTCTGAGTGCCAGTGCTAAGAGCTGTACCCACCTTCATGCAGTCCTAACGGAATATCTGTCCTACGGCAGATGTGCAGAAGATGGAGGGGGCTTTCAACCTCGGAAGGCAGTAAAAGTGGGAGAGGAAGACCCTGGCTGAATTGAGCTGGACTGAGTGAGAATGGGATTGTGAGGTGGGAGGGGAATGGAGAGGAAGAATAAAATGGGATTGAGAGATGCTGGCTCCGGATTCCAGAATTAATGACTAGTGTCTGCCCTGGCTATTTGCACTGTAAACTAAATTAAAAAACAAAAGATATAAACAAAGGAGAACAACCCAAAGACTTGAAAGATGTTCTGGTGATGAGGAATTTGATTTCTCTCAGTACTAGAGGGACAGCTGGATGTAGCAGACGGAGAGCACCTAATAATAGCTAACATTTATACGGTGCTTTGAGGTTTGTGAAGCACTTTATAGACATTATCTCGTTTGCTCCTCACAAGAGTCTTGTGAGATAGGTGCTAATATAAGTCCCCTTTTACAGATAAGGACATTGAATCTGAGAGATTAAGTGATTAGCTTATGATTACACAGCAAGTGTCAGAGACCGGATTTGAATCCATGTTCTCCTGACCTGAAGTCCAGTACTCTTTCCACTGAACCCAAAGAAATACCAAATTAATCTCACTTATCCCCCTCCACTCAAACATACTGGATGCATGGATTTAAAACTTTATTCTTTTTGGAAGTATTATACCTGCAAGTATTAAGTAGTGGATTTCACATGTGAATAATGATTCTCAAATGAAAGGCATTAGAGAATTATGAAAAATTATTGCAAAAGGATGGGCAAAAATTCAACATTTTTATCCCATTAAGAAGGAAAAATGCGGAAAAAAAATTTCTGTGGTAGCTAACAATCCTTCTGTTTCATCGAGCATTTTTTGTGGTAGACACATTATATGCAAAGTTTTGTCTACAGTTTTTCCATCTGCTGTGATAATAGTTATTAATAAAACTGCTGTCATACCATCTTGGGCTATGATCTTGTCAACTCTTTAAATCTAAGTAGGGTCAGTCCTTGGATAGGAAGATTTGCTCGAAAGGCCCAGGAGGGGGTACTTTTCTTTCCAAGACTGGTATTGGGACAATTCTCCAACATAATGTGAGAAGCCCTGGGTTGTGAAATGCTATTTTACAGATGAAAGCAAAAATGGAGACTTTAACCACTTACAGTCATTGAAGATAGCACAGCTGATTTTCCAGAGTGTTCTGGTTAGCCTGGTAACTTGGCTTTACTTCAGGCCTTGCAAAGTTCCTCCCCAGGTCCAATCTGATTATGTATTATTTGCTTTCTGTCTCTCTTACCATTTGGTTTTTCTGGACCTAGTAAACGCACATACACCTCATCCCATCCACAGATGGTGGCATCTCAGTGGTGAGAGGGGAACAGCAGTGATTCTCAGCCTTTTTGGAAAATGAACTGTTTATTTGATTTCCTGACACCCTCCCACCTGGGGTGGGGACAGGGAGGAGTAAGTATTACATGAAGTCCATTAAATTCATTTTTTAAAAGTCATGGTGACAAGATAAATGTAGTTCCCAGAAACATTTGAGGATTTTTCTACATACCTTAGGTATTGCAAATAAATAAATAAATGAAAATACTGGTGTAGAGTTATCAAAAATCTGGAGGACAGGGGATGCCTGGCTGGGTTTACGTATGACAATTTCAATTTTTTTTAAATGGAGATGGCAGAAAATTTAGATGTAACATTTTAGGCTGAAGAAACCATAACTTACTACATCTGCAGCATAGTGAATCTTCAATAAACTATAACCCAACTGATTAGGAGCTTCAATTCATTACAATTGTTCTCACTTTCTTCCTTTTTTGTTGAAAGGCAGATGACAAGATGAGAAGTATGTATTAAGGATTTATTTTAAGAAAACCCTCTAGGGCATGTCCTGAGGACTAAGTACATACTCATTCCAATCTGCTAAACCATCACACCGTCATCCACAGTCCTGTACACTAGGAAATCTTGTTCATAATAATAATAATTCTAATAAGGGTATGTGTCCAGTGTTCAAAGAAAGATTCAGTTGTGTTCATGTCACTGTATTTACAAAGGCAGCAAAGTGGGCTGATGTACTTTAAAACCATTCAGTCTTAAAACATACCCACTGAAATGGGTCAATTCTTAATCAACTAGAAATTCAGTTACTTAGGACCCCTCAGTCCTCAAAGCACTCCAATTAATGGAAGTTCGATTGTACAGTACTTGGGTGGTTGTACCTACTTGCTTTCAATGTTCTTGTCAATGTTTGGGTATCCCAGTTACTATATCTAAAGTATAATACTTCAACTCTCCTTATTTGAGTGTATCTCATTTTGTAGTTATTAAAAAAAAACCTCAGAACTTCTCCAATAGCTTGCATCTCTTATTTTTCCTTCTCTTCAGGTTGCGTTCCATGAAAGAGGCAGATATCAGTGAGATGTTGCCTGCTTTCTTGCTCTTCCTTATATTATCCATCTTCTCTACTTCTCTTCCCAATGCTTCTATTATTCCTCTAACTACCACCCCAGTCATCCAACCTCTCATTTTATATCACATCAAATGGTAAACACTTCTTATCTCTTCACACTGAGCAAAGCGGCCCCTCTATGTAAGAGAAGGTACACCTTTCTAAGCTGCCAATTCAGCATTGCGGTGAGTAGGCAACAGAGGTGCATACATTTAAAATTGCTGATAGGGACAGAAAAATCATGGAGTGTGGTTAAAAATTGTGGAATCCTTGATTTTTTCAGGGGCTGTGTTCATTACTCACTAAACTTTGGCAGATTGGAGGCTGCTCAATTCTCCTGTGAGATGTATCCTATATCTAATGGAATTCTTCTGTTTTTCCTATGGTTCGGTTTTGTTATCTTTAGGCACTGTGTCAAGTGAGGACATGCCAGCAAGGTGGCAGCTGACCCTGCTGTTCTGGTCCTGGCACTACGGTGACCCTTCTTTCTGTATCAGCATCAAGAGAATGCTGGTACCCTGTGGAGCACAGTGCCACCCTTCAGTCCTCCCAGCAAAAGGGCCAATTTTGTTCCAAGGCTATTCCTCTATACCTTTAACTATGATTCCTAGCTTAAGAAAAAATGGTGAGATGGATCCTGAAAGTGCTCCTGCTTTCCAAGGGGAAACTGGTTTAATTCTGAGCTTTATCTTTTGCAGAACATAGGTTTTTAATTCTGACAAAGCTTAAACTCATTTCTGGGAGAGGGTGGATTTAGAGAAATTAGTCAACCAAACCATATAGAAATTACACTAAAGTAATTTTTTTTTTGGGGGGGGAAAGAATGAAATATATAGGATTTTACTTAAGGAAAAAGAAAAACAAGCAGAAACACTATGGAATCACTAACATCCAAAAACAGATGGGAAATTGCTTTGTAATCTATAAAGAAGAATGAAAATATTAGGATGGCATTTAAAAATTGTTTTCAAATTTATCTTTATTATTATTCAATTTAACTGATTGTTGGTTTTGAGAGCTATGCAATATATTTGGAAGGATGAATAAATGGCATGGAAAGATTTGGAAAAGCCAATGTATAGTCAGTGGCAATTATAAAGTTCAATGGAAGATCTTAAAACAAGATTGACTGTTAACGTCCTTTTAACCATAATAGTTAATGTTTAATAAATACTGCATGGACATATAGAGGGCAGTACTGTTAAGATAAGGGAACATGAAACAGGATCAGAAAACAACCAAAAGCTCAGATGGTGAGTAATGCCATTTTAAAGTCTTTTTCAAAAGAAGTAAATTTGTATCCAATGAATATAACTTTTCTTTAAGTGGGGAGAATTTCTATGCCTGAATTTGTGGCTAGCCAGAGAAGTTCCAATGAGTCTTCATTAGAAGAGAGCTTTTAAAATGAGAACCACATTTTAGCTAAACAACTTCCTAAATCATCTATAAAGTAAGTGGTTACATAAATTGTCTTTCCATCTTTTTTTCCCACTGAAGAGAATTATGAACAGAAAAATGCAACATACTGAGAAGTAAATCCTCATTGCAAATACAATGATTTGAATTCCTGACTTGATTTATTGCCCCGACGCTCTCCCTTCTCCCTAACAGGAGGATCCTTGCTTTACGCCCAGCATCACTAGCCATCCCCCCAGCACTGCTCTCCAGACTAGCCATCCATTATCCCCTCCACTGAACAGCTGTTTCCAGCTTACTCTGTGTGCAGCATGGGGCTATTTTCAAACCCCTTTTGGAAATTTTCATGTATTTTCTAGAATTTCCAATTTGGGAGCTAACCAAATACTACCACATTTATTTATTTATTTACTTATTTGTTTACTTATTTATTTATTTATTATTTACTTATTTATTTATCATTATGGTATTTTATTTGATCAAACCAATATACAATGTCAAGAATTGCAAACTTATCTTTTGAAGTTCATCAAACTGAACTAGAATTAGCAAGCCAGTAAAATTTAGAGGATATGGCCCATCTTTGACAATGAGACTGTAATCTGAGGGGAGACTTTGATTTACAAAGGCTGTATCTTTTCCTGTGCTTGGAGAACACTAGAAATATCTAAGAAGCAGCGGTAACTAAATGGAAAATATATTGACATCCTATCAACCCTGGCAGATGAAAATGTAATAGGGACCAAAGGTTGCTTGAAACAAAAACAAAGAGTAGAAAGAGGGATTACCTTTTTGTTTTTAATATATACTGAACAGCTGCCACAGGGAATTATTAGACATTGTTTAAAATGTTAAAAAATTATGTTAAAATGCTAAATGTAAAAAAGACATACCTTCAATATGTGAGTATTTTGGAATTAGAGGTTGCTTTTCTTTGACAAACAAAACTCATACTTGCATACATTTTAATTAGCCTTTTATACTTGCACAAATTTTCCTATCTCACTTATTCTTCCCAGTGATATACCTTTTAGGAAAAATGCATCAACATGGCAGTCTGACTTTTTTCTATTCACAGAAGGAAAAAAAAATCTAACAGCTAGAGCTCAGAGAAGTTGAGTATTTTATTAACAGTCACACAGCAAGTGAAGGATAAAACATAGAATAGATAAAACTAGAATGCACAGACCTTTGAGTAGTTGACCTTTATGTAATCCACTGAGCAATTATATTTGATAAGCTCATAAAATGTCCTGCCAAGTTGTAGATTCTTTGAGTTTATTCATCTTTCAAGGGAATCTTGAGAAATTGTAAACCATAAAAGCTGAACTTCAATGCTTTGCCATTTCTCTGCTAACAGAGGTTTACCCTCTTTAGTTTTCTTACTATTTATCATGTTTTAAAATCTAAAATTACTTTTTTTTCCTCCCTTTGAAAAAAATTGGGACTTTTCATTTGTCAAAAAAACAAAAAAGAAACAAAAAAACTAAAATGACCCCAAATAGAATGTGGCTTTCTGTTGTATTTTTCTTCTTGTTGTTGTTTATTTGTTTGTTTGATAGGAACTGTTCAAATGGAAATTCTCATCTTCATTATAAATTTTTGAACTGTGGAATGGTTTAAAGTAGAATCTATTGCTTGAGCCTGACTTGATATGGTTAGAGAACAGTGTCAGTGAGACTTTGGCCCTGTACGGGCAGGTAGTTTCTTCCATCAGCAACCACATGCTGGCCTTCCTAACAGGGCCAGCTGTCTCACAAATGCATGCCGTTGGGCAAGAGGGAGGCCTGCGAAAAGGAGAGTGTGGATGGATCTACGCAAATCCATCATTTCTCCTGAATGAACTTCTCACAGGATGCATCCCACCGTCAGCAGGTCAGTGAACAGCATTTTCATGTGGAAGGGTCACACATTTCAACAAAGCAATCTTTTTTCAAATGTGAATCGTATTTCCTCCTCTGCTGTAAATAAAAGCCTTTTTGTAAGGCATTTGATTGGCTGTGATCAGACTTAGGAGGTCAGGAATATTTCAAGGAGTTCAGGTAACGTGTGTGGGCTTCATGCTCTTGGGGAGTTTTGCTGGAGATCTGGGACTAGGCTCGAGTCTATGTCAGGCATGTGATGGCATCACGGAGCAGCTGGGCTCCAACAGGTGAACGGAGACAATCCAAAGCAGCTGGACAAATGGAAGAAAGGTCACATCGTGTTTGTGAACACTGACTTCTCTCCAAGAGTCATTTGGATGGGAAAATACATCAAAGCACTCCACCTCGCAATAACACCGGATAGCTTTCCGTACCTAAAAAAAAAAAAAAAAAAAAAAAAAAAAAAAAAAAAAAAAACCTTCACAGTGTTGACCCAGAATAACGAGATCCCCTCGTAGCTACAGCCCTCTCATGTACACTGTGTTTTAGTTCCATGCCTGCTGCCTGTGTTATTTCTGGGAGTGAGTTATATGCTAGTGACACACTTTAATTAGAATGAAAAGGCAATAGACTCATCTCAAATACCCAATTCTCCATGTGAAGTATCTATTGACAGTGATCTTTATGAATCTCATTTGTAAATTTTGTTCAGGAAATAGTGAGAGAGGCACCCTGGGATGGGGTGAAGAATGAAATGGGTGCATGGGATGCTGGAAGTTGGAGTCAGGAAGGAAAGGGGGAGGGAATAAGCATTTATTAAGCACATTATTAAATGTTTTACATGTATTGTCCTTGTAATAACACTGGAAAGTAAGTACAATTATGATACCTGAGACAGACAGAAGAACGACAAACGATTTATTCAGGATCACAGAGCTAGTGAGTAATGATGGGAGGAGTAATGTTCCTGTTTTACAATTGAGGAAACTGAGGTAGACAAAGGGAAGGACAAATAATTTACTCCTGATCATAGAGTAAAGTAAGCTAGTATCTGTAGTCAGATTGTAGTATGTAGTCAGATCTGTAGCTCAGGTCCTCTTGATTTCAGGTCTAGCCCTCTAAACACTGAGCTAGTATTTTGTCATTTTCTTCTCTGGTGGATTAAAGCAAACAGGTTAAGTGACTTGACCAGGATCATCCAACTAGTGTCTAAGATCTGATTTGAACTCAAATTTTCCTGACTTCAGGGCCAGCACTCTACCCACTGAGCCCCATAGCTGCCAGGACCTCACATTTAATTAATGAGGGTACCGAAGCTCAGAGGCAAGAAAGCAATTTTTCAATGTCACTCAGATCAGTGGTGGAATCAAGGTTTAAACCTAGATCTCCTGTCTCTAAAGCCAGAGTTTGGTTATGGAACACCGGAGAGATAGGCTTTTTAATTGTTGGCATGGACACCAAAAATTCTAGAACAATCCCTCATTTGAGGGAGATTAAGTCTTCAGATAGTAGTAACAGATATTAAAAAAATAAATAAAACAAGCAAAGAGTAGTTTCACACTAGAGGAGGTTCCAGAGTGCCTTTGATACTGCTATATTCAGGTTGTGATGCTGGGTTAGACAATACATAAAGCCTGGACCTGTGATTTCATTGGTATAGGGAATTCCCAGAGGAGGCAACTTTCTCTGTCAGTGCAGGGCAACGTCTCCTCTGGAATTATAGAGTTGCCAAGATCAGTGATGTCAAAATTAAGGAAAAAGAAATGCCTGAAGGCTTCATATTGACTTGGAAAAACACAGATTAACAGTATCTCTGTTGTATTTTTAATTTCTTTAGCTGCATATTTCTCAATTATGTTTTAATATGGTTCTTGTAAGTGGCAGTGTTGTCGACTACCTGGCATTCGAGGCCACAATTCAACAACTCTGGCCCAGAACATTGAGTGGCAATGACTTTCCTTGGCTCAAGTTAGCTCAAAAAGCAGGACTTGAATCTGGGTCTTCCTGATTCCTCTTCTGAACTATATTTCACATTCACTGATAAGATCCAAATTAAGAATTGGTTATATTTCAAAGGGCTATTTTTAAGTAAGTTGTTTGAAACTTAAAAGACATTTTCCTGGTTAAAACAGTGGCTAGATTTCCACATAAAATTATTTAACCTGCAATGTTAATAGATTAATGGAACTTTAGGATATAACTATCATTTATAATATTTTTTCCTTTTGGAAAATGGAGTTCTACATTAGATTCCAGGAACATATTTCTCATGATGCAACCTTGGCAACAGTAGCAGAGATTTTGACCCTTCCTCGCAACCCTCCCAGTTCTGGCATTGACCATAGCAGCAGGGACCAGGAGCAGAAGGAATCATGTAAGGGATGATTTGATGATGCCAGTGGCAGGTTAGAAGAGGGGAAGAGGAATGGACGTTGCCATTTTCATCATCTCCAGGGTAGAGATAAAATGAGTGGTTTCTAGGTGGAAGAGGCAGGAAAGAGAAACAGCAACATATGACACTAACTCCTAACTCACTTTCTCTCTCTGCCTTGTCTGGAAATGCATTCCCTCCTCACTACTACTTCTTATAATGTCTTCTTTCTTTCAAAACTCAGCTGAGAACCCACCTTGTATAGGAAGTTCCCATAGATTCTTTATGCTTCCCTTTTCCCCCTAAATTATCTTGAATTTTACCCAATATTTAGCCCAGTGCCTGGGACATAGTAACTACTTAATATATGTTTATTGTCTGACTTCATGCACATATGCACACATGCAAACATGTAAATCATACATGTTTGAGCAGAAAACCTATGGATCGCATATGGATATTTTACATTTCCTAATAGAATATAAATTCTTTGATATCATGGACTGTTGTATTTTGTTACTACGTCCCCAGGACCTAGAATCTGGCACATAGTAGGTCTTTAATAAATAAATGCTGGTTTATTGGTGCATGATAGATGTTTAATAAAATAAACGCCTATTAATTGATGGATAGTCACAAAGAAGAGAAAGTAGCTCCAACATGGTTAAAATATTAGAAAGGGAATGGAAATTCTATGGTTATGTCCCAGAGGGAAAATTCCATCTCAAAATATGGAAAGGACTCTTACAAGTTGAGCTATTATAAGATGGGGTTACTGTATCAAATTTATTAGATTTTAAGAAAATTATTTAAGTGAATTATTTTATAATTTAAATTCTTTTGATTTTTTTTTAGGTACGGAAGGACAAATTTTAGTATATTTTTTCTTTGTCTTTTTTGTATTGTTGTGTGTGTGCTAGTGTTAAAAATAACCATAAGTTACAGTGATTGTTCTCTAGGATCATTATGAAACATGAATTTGGGATCAAAGGAAGGTTTTACAGGAATAACTCAGAAAAATTGATCACTCACTTTCATATTAAATTATGCCTCTTGCTGATTTCATGGCACATAGTAGAGAAGATGCAAACAAAGGTAGCAGCATGTACTTCAGATTGCTAATGAGGAGATCAGGATTTTGGTCTAGACACTGGCACTAAATAACTGTAACCTTGGGGGTTGTATCAACTCATCCAATAAATGAGACTATTAGACTTAATCAATAATAATAACAACATTAAGGTAACACTTTAAGGTTTGGGAAGCATTTATTTGATACTCATAATAACCCTGTAAGGTAGATGCTTTTATTATCTTCATCTTACAAAGGTAGAAACTGAGGCTGGGAGAGAGATCAAGTCTCTTATCTAAGGTCACCTAGTTAACAACCCTCTGAAGTAAGAGTGAAACTCTGATCTTGACTCCCAAGTCTTGTGTTCTAGCAATTGTGCCACCTACTTGCCTTAAATCAAAAGTTTCTTCCTATTTTCTTTTTAGTCCTTGTATTCCTGGGCTTTCATTATTCCCCCCCCCCCCCAAACTCCCTTGTTCAACATGGAAGAAAATTAATTCTAGAATTTACCATATGTATATATATAAGAAATAGTATAAAGGGAATCCATTTTACAACAAAAATGTAACTTTGTGGATTGGAAATCACCTTGCAGTTTCTGGAATATTTCAGTGAGTTAAAATAGCTATTTACAAATATTCTCCTCTACCTTCTTGAGCAGTTTCTTATGTTTCATGAAAATAAGCATAGCTCAAGTTGGGAACCTCTTTCTTAAATTATTTTTTAAAGTTCTTTCAAGCTCTCAAATTCTATGATAATGCTGGTAATAAAAATGCTCTAAGGTGCTAATTGTTATGTTTTGTCTTCCCTGTCTAGACTTGTGTTCACCATTTTTTTTTCCTGGTGCCATTTCTTTCTCATGTGAGTTGGCTTCCATTTCATATGAACAAATGGGATTCCAAATATTTTCTATACCCACTACCTCTCTCTGCCTTGTGGAATTAAATTTATTAGCTAGGGATTTCTCAGATACTACTTTCCAAAAGGAGAAATAATTGCTCTTATATAGGGTATTCTATAGGAAGTAGGTGTGTAGATGATGTACAGGCATGGAGTATCAGGACTGGATTCAGGAACTTGCTGTTTAGTTATTGTGCCTGACTCACTCTGACCCCATTTGGGGTTTACTTAGCAAAATACTGGAGTGGTATGTCATTTCCTTCTTGAATTCATTTTATAGGTGAGGAAACTGAGGCATTCTAAGGTGACTTGCTCAGGGTCACACAGCTAGTAAGTCTGAAACAGAAAGTATCATTCTCCTTATTTTACAGAAGAGGAAATAGAGACTCATGGAGATAGTCATGGAATCAGTTCCAGACTTGAACCCATTTTTTTCTTATTTTAAGTCCTAAGCTTTTTCCATGATGCTATATTGCTAAGTCCCTTAAATCTTTGCATGTCTCAGTGAAAATCCCCATTTATAAATCTGGAAATAATTTTAGAAAACAAGTTTTTAATAGGGTGGGGGTCACTGTAAAAATGTAGCACATAATCATTTCACAGAGTGTTTGTTAGATGTCTTATCGCCAATTAAAACAAACTTTTTCAAGAGTCTTATTTCCTGGCTATGATATTCCCACCTTCTGACTTCTTCTAAGGCACAAGAGAAGTCTTTCTGATTAGCTGGGGGTGGGATGCTTCTCCAATCTGTTCATTTTATACATTATGGAGCCTGCATTGATTTTTTTTGTTCCACGTCAGTGGCATATAATTTCTGAAATTAATAAATACAATGCATACCATCGATGTGTGAAATATAAAAAACTATATTTCCATCGTTTGACATACAAAAATGTACTCACACACTTTTGAAATCTACTGTCAAATCATTTCACATCTGTACCTAAAGCAAACAGACATAATGCTAACAGCTTGTTAGAATTCAGAAATGCCACCCACTAATCAGCCCACCTGTGGAATTTTCAGTCCATCTTGCAAGCTGCATAGCCTGCTGCCAAGAATCTTGACGAGAAAATGTATATTAAATTATTGAATAAGATTGGAAATATTGTACAGTGTGGTCTAAAGAGAATACGCAACGTGTGGCCAATGAACATACTGTACCTCTTGCTTCCACTGCATGCATAGAGGTGACCTAACTTGCCTTCCCATTTGCCATAAATTATGAGGATACCATGAAGTCCCTGGATAGGGAAAATATTCCCTTGTCCCCAAATGAGGATTCGGGTCTTTTCTGACACTTTTCTTTTCTTTTTTAAAATATGTCACTGACATTTGCCCGGAGAGGAGGAAAAAAAAAATTCCGTAAGCAAATTCTAAGCAATGCTTATCAGGGACAATCCTATTTTCCTCTGCATTTGATACTGCAGTTCAGAGTAAATGGAATAAGAAGATTTGCTGACATCGGGGAGTCTGTAAGAAACAGAGTTGTTGCTCTGATGTTAACATAATCAAATTGTTAACTGTTACTTAAAACCCTGGCAAAAATGATCACCTAATCCCTTTCTGCCCTGCAAACAGAATAAAATAAAAGGAAACTGACAAAGTGAAATGAACCTATTCTGCTATCCAACAAAAACCAAAAGAGCAGGGTACATCACACTGTTCTACTCAGGCTTGGGGAGCTTAAGAAACCCGAGGGGGGAGCGGGAATGGAAGCGGGCGCATTGTACAACCCGATTACATTGCTTCAAATTATTAATTTCTATATGATATAAACTAACATGCTCACAAAGTAGCTACTTTGGGTGTCTGTGAGGAAGAAACGTTATTTTAACATCTGTTCTTTGAAGGCTATTTGCTCTGGGAAGGCAGTGTGTTTTGCCATAAATTTAGGTCATTAATTTGTATCTGTTCTTTGTTTATTTAAGAAACAGGACAAAAGGGCAGCTGCTGAAACATTTGGCTGTGCCGAGGGGTAGTGGGCTCAACATGCTGGAGTTCTGCACATGACCAGCTTGAGTTTGTATCCACAGCTACAGGACAGAACTTTATGGAAACACTTTGCCAAGCCATGTGGTGCTTTGCTCTCCTTTGCATCAATACCCTTTTAATTACCTGATCCTGGGGAAAAAAAAAAGTTCTGAAAAGTGTCAGCGCAAAATAAAAGCCGAGGAACCCATCATGGTCTGATTTTTTTTTTCCCAATGAACTCAGCGTAATAGAATTCTTAGCAATTATTCTTCACAGTGCATCTCTGTTAAGTGCTACAACTGGCTAGGGAAGGTAGCAAGATGACCTATATAATTAGATATTTATAAACAGAAGCACAATAATACCTGGTAAATTGATTGTTAACAATGTTTAATGCTCTTAAATTGGCCATTAAGTGCTGAATGATAGGGAGGGTATTATTGTTATTATGAAGCATTACAGAGGTTTTATTTATTATCATAAACCTAATGGGCTCAGCAAATTAGATGTGTTTTAAAAGGTCATTTATTGTTTCTTGATACCGAGCTCTAAGCACTTTCATTCATCTGGATCATCAGACACAGCGGTATTTTCTAGCATGACTCAAATTTAACCTACCTCCCAAATCAAAGATATGGAAATAGAGTCCCATCAGTTGTTATCTGGATAGGAAGAGAAAACGTACCAAGTGTTCTAAGTTAGACATAAGGCTATCTGTAGTTTCATTTTCAAATAGTTCAGTGAAAGTCACCTTGAATATATCTTCAAGGGACTGAGGCTTTTTCTTTTGGTCTGTCATGGGATTTCTTCTGACGGGGGAATGCTAGCCCTCCTTATTCTTTTAAAATCCATATAAACAGTGAAGAGTCCTACATTCTTCACTGTAGGATGATATGGTCTCTACGGAGACCCAAGGCTTCATTTTTTTTTTTTCAAACCAGAGGTCTTTCATAATAAGATACAAACAAACCAAGAAACCATCCATTCACCTACTATGCTTATGTTTCAACAAATGTATGATGGAAATTATTTTTATATATGTATATGTATCTTCATATGGGGTTGCATATACAAGTATATATATATATATATATAAATGTATGTATATATATTGTGTATATGTGTGTATATATATATATATATATATATATATATATATATATATATATATATATATATACATATATATATCAGCTTGAGTGTTTTTCACACTGTTTTCACACAAGAAGCAATGATCAAAAGGACTTCGCTGAAAACCTTTGGATTTCCTTTTCAATTCATGACCCAATTTATGGTCTTTCCCTGGGACAGAACTTGCCATTATGAGACAATGCCATGTCCATCACTCTGCTCAGCCAAAAAGAGAGTAGTCTCAGCAAAGGGTATTGCAGATCTTCTGAACCTTCTAAATCTTGTCTCTTTAGAAGAGATTCAAGCAAGAACTGCCTCTTGTAGAGTCTAAGAGCTATCAGAGATTTACAGATAGCTAGAATTGGATATAAAAAAGTTCAGAAACCATCTCCAACTGCCTTTTTTTGCTTTGCATTCCCAACCCTTAACATGGTGCATTACAACTAGAATGTGTTTCATGAATGTTTTAAGAAGAAAGGAAAAAGGAAGGTGAAAAGAGATAAGAAAAGAAGGAAGTAAGAAGAAAGGAAAAGAAAGAGGAGATGCAAAATATAAACTCCTTGAGGGCAGGGACTATTATGTTTTTGTCTGATTTCAAAGGAAGAAAGGAAGACAAGACTGAGAGAGTGGAAGAGGGAAGGCAAAGAAAGAAAAGAAAGGAAAGCCACAGAATGGAAGCTTCCTAATGGCAAAGCCTGTTGCATATTTTGTTTGTCTTTCTCTAGAAAGTAAAGGAGGAAAAGGAAGGAAAAAAGAAAGGGAGGAAATGAAGGGAAATAAGAAAGGAGAGCAGAAGAGAGGAAGAAACAGAGGAAAGGTGGGAAAGAGGATGAAAGGAAGGAAGGAAGGAAACAAAAGAAGGAAAGGAGAAAAAAGGAAAGATGGGAGGACGATATTCTTTTGTTAAACTATTTTGTGTATTGTGTATTTGTGTATTGGGAGAGTATTATTAAATGAGAATTTTAGGACAAAGAGATAAATAAAGCATTATTAGATGATTTGGTCTCTAGTTATAGCTGAAGGCAGCGTATGCTAGATATTTCAATAACTATAAAGAAGCTCTTATAAGATTATTACACCTTTATCACTATGAAAAAGATAGATTAAAATCAATCCCCCAGTGTTGTAGTGAGGAGCTACTGAAATAATATTTTCTGAAGTGCTTAGCACAGTGCTTGCCACACAGTAGGTCCTTAAAAAATGTTTATTCCCCTTTCTTTCCCCTTCCCCCTCAACAGAGGTGCTATCTAAAATATATTCTTAATTTCATAGATATTACAGAGCACTAATACATTAATTGATGTTAACATCACACAACTATATGTCATCAAGTTCACTTCAACAAATATTTATTCTGAACTATTTAATTTGCAAGTTGCTGGGCTAGGCCAAACAAGTGATTCCTAAAACCATCTCTGCCTTTCATAGAGGATCTTGCAAAATTAGGAAATATCTAAATGTCTAAACTTTTCCCCAAGATATCTTCTGTAATGTAGACAAATCCATAGTCACAGATTGAGCCATAACCACTTTCTAATACTTTAATGGAAAATAAATGGAAGTTGTAAAGGTCAGGGAAAATCCCATGGATTTCCATTTAAAGTATGGAAACTGATCCGTGTTCCATGGCTGAGCTGAGACACAATGCAGTCCTCCTCTTTGCTTTCTCTCCTCTCTGCTATTGTACTCCAATTCTATTCATCTCCTGATGCTTTTATTTTCTTCTGACCCCTTCCAGATGCCTTTATTCTCTCACACCCATCCCCAGTCCCTTAGGCTTTAATGGATTAAAAAAGAAAAAAAAAAAAAAAAGGAAAAAAAGACCTGACTAAAACTAAAGGGATATAGATAGACAAACAAATAGATAAATGAATAAGTGCATATATGCATATAGATATATATGTCTATATCTTTAAATGGTTATATATCTATATTTATAAGCATAGATATAGAAATATGCATAAAACAGTATAGAGTAATATTTATATTATATTATGGATTACTTATATATTGCATACATAGGTATATATACACATATATGCATGTGTGTGCATATATAGATATATAATCCATGCATATTTGTGTATGTGTGTGTATGTATGTATCTGGATCTGAGAATATATTTCTTTCCCACTTCCCAAAGCTGTTCCTTTCTTTAGTCCTGTTCATTTCTCACTTCTATTTCAATAATCCTTATTTGTTCATTCCTTCTACTTCCCTGGTGTCTGCTTCCCTCCTTCTCCTTCTTGTCATGCTTTCCATCTGATCAACCTCCCCCAGGGTAGTTATTGGCCTTTGGGATGTGGTTTAGGTGTTAAATGGCTGATTATTCATTGTGATCTCCAAGCAAGGGAGCTCTCCTCTCCTTATAGAGACTCTACTCTCCAGAGAATAGTTTGGCAGCGTTTTGCTCAAAGTGGAATAAAAAATGCATCACACTTAAAAACCCCCACATGGCTTCTCTCATGAAGATTTTTCCCCATGAAGGTTCCCTTTCTGTCAAGAGAGACAACATGGTGTGGTGGAAAGAGAACCATTCTGGGAATCCAAAGCTCTGGATTGCCATTGACTAGCTGTATTGAGTTTGGACCAAGACCTCTGAGTTTCTAAGGCCCTTTTCAACAACAAAATGTCAAATTGGTGAAAAATGGAACCTATTGGTCATGCAACATGTTGGAGGAGGGGAAATACTCTTTAAAATGATACTCCTAGTCCCTGGATGGAAACTTAGAAACCATTAGTTTTCTCTCATTTAAAGCTGAGGAAATTGAGGTCTACAGAAATTACATCTTGATTAAGGCCACAGAGATGGCAAGTGACAGAATTAAGATTTGAACTCCACTCTTTTGGCAGCAAGAGCTGTTAATTTCTTTACTAATGAAACCAGTTAAACCACTCTGATCAGAGCTTCCACTCTGAGGCTGATGCATCAAGTGAGTACAAATTCACCTGGTTCACTAGGTAGCCCCAATTCAGACCATGTTTCACATCCCAATCAGTCATCCATTTGAGTTCCCTAGCCACCTTCCCAACACCAAGCTCTCTTCATCTGGGAGCACTGATGAAATCAATACTATTGTTTCCACAAAAGATGTGTCAATCAATTGCCTTGTGGATTAATTTACCATCTATTTTATTTCTTAAATAAAAAATCTCTTCCCTGTCCCCAAAATCTCTTCCCTGTTGTTTCCTTCTATTAAAATGTTAACTTTTTGGAGCAGGAGCTATCTCACCACTGAATTTATATCCCCAAGACTGTGTTGTTGTTGTTTAATTGTATCTAACTCTTTGTGACCCCACTTGGGATTTTTTTTGGCAAAGATTTTGGAGTGATTTATCATTTCCTTCTCCAGCTCATTTTACAGATGAGGAAACTGAAGAAAACAGTGTTAAGTGACTTGCCCAGGGTCACACAGCTAGTAAATATCTGAGGCTGGATTTGAAGTCATGTTTTCCTTTCTCTAGGCACTGCACCACTTAGCTGCCCCTCCCAGGCTTATGGGAAAGCATGGCACATATTTAGAACTTTAAAAATATTTTTTTCATTCATTTATTCTATGGGGGGAGTATCATAATAGTTTTGTCACAGATATCTCAAGAAGAACAGATACAGAGTTTTATAAAAAGTGTAGAATAAGAAAGGACTTTACAACTCCCTTAAACCAGCCCTTCATTTTGGAGATAAATTAAGTCTGAGAGACGTGAAGTCAGACTGGAGTCAGACAAGTGCATAGCAGAGCAAATATGAATGTTGGTTTTCTGAATCCAGCATCAGCATCCTATCCCCTTTGCAATAAGTACATTCCTTCTTTGTCCTTTAAACATCTTTGTGTCTATACCATGGAATTCATTTGATATATTTTTAAATGAGTTAATTCAGATCAGTTACATGGCATATTTGATGGACTAGAGAGAAATTAGTTAGTAGGAACATAAACCAATTATGGCAGGAAATTCAGAAGTGATTTGGGATAATCCCTTCATTTTACAGAAGAGAAAACTGAGGCTCAGGGAAGTTGTGACTTACATAGAGAATAAATGTCAGTTAATAATTGAATCCACATCCTGTGATTTCAGAGCCAATATTTTTTCCATTGTAATATGCAAATGGAAGGGATGAAGGGGAAGAGAAAAGAAGGAAGAAAGGAAGCAAGGAAGGAAGGAGCAAGAAAGCAAACAAGAAAGGCAGGAAGAGAGGGTGGGAAGAAGGAAAGGAGAGAGAGAGGGAGAAAGGACATAAAAAAGGATAAAAAAAAGAAAGATGTATCTATGTTCCCATAGGTTAAGTTTGGTCAAAACAGATGAAAATGTGTGCAACTGGCTCCACAGTAATGTGGCCAATTAAATGTGGATCCCATACCCATTTTAATAATGTGGCAAATTAAAGAATTTTTCATAGTACACAAAAGCATTACATATTTGAAATATTAAGATAGCTAATGCCTGGGGAAACTTTTAGTCAATGTTGAGGTTCTTAAGTGTGCAAACATATTTTAGGCCAGTATTTTGTCCAGTCTTATGTCAAAACACATGAGTTTGTTATAAAGATTTCATTGTTTAGTCAAAATAAGGTAGACTCTCCTCACAACTTTACCTTCTCCATACAGAGATGTTGCATATTTGGGCTGTCTGTCATGTATGTACATACAAATAACATTGGAAGGAGAGTTAGAAGGAATACATTTTGGTTATTGTTATACTCTTAATTTGCTCCATACTCTTGAAAAAATTATTTTATCCTTCTAGGCCTGTTTTCTCATCTGTGTAATGGGGGTGAGAGTGGGGATGGTTAGATCAACTTTAAGGAACCCTCAACTTTTATTATTCTAGTTCTTTCCGTTCTATTTTCTTATATTTGATTGCTTTAGTCTATTCCATCTTACATGACTATATAAAGATAAGGGTCATTTTTTTTGAATAAAAAGCTATTTGAAGCAGTTGACATGGCCTTGATCTACCTGATGATAGCCAAGATGCCTTCACATCTGGGTTCTGGACACATCTGCCCATCTCCTTTCTTCCCTATTTCAATATTTTGTTTGAATATATTTTTAATTGGCCTGGCTGCTTATCCTTTGCACTAACATGGTTGATTTCTTTCCTTGTCAGTTTTGCTCAGCAGTATGAAGTATTTCATTATTTCTTCTACTTTTCCCTCCTTCAATCTTGTTGGAAAATTTTGGAAATATTGGCCTAGAAATTCCAACTTTTTGCCTTGAAACAAGAGTCTGGTAAAATTTCCAATAGAGATGGAAAATCTAGCTGATAATTTTATATTATCTTCTATTAATCAATCAACATTTATTAAGTAACTATTCCCCAGGCCTGATACTAAAGGCTGGCTAACACAGTAATTCTTTTAGGCTATTGGCATAGTATTGTTGGTTATAGATTTTCTAAGAGTGACAAGCACAAGAAGGAATCACACTCAAGTCAAGAGAGCCAGGTGCAAAGTGGATAGGCTGTTGGATTTAGCATCGGGAAGACCTGGATTCAAATCTCACCTCTGTCATTAATGGGATGTATGATTCTGGGGAACATACTTAACCTTTCTAAACTTCAGTTTCTTCATCTGTAAAATGAGGGGGTTAAATTTTATGATCTCTAAGATCCCTTCTAGCCCTAAATCAGTAATCCAATGACTATAAGTCCTGACTTGGATGCTGTATGGACTGGGCAGATGTAGGCACTTGACAAATTCTTATTAATTGGCTGCCATAGAATAATATATAATTTTAAGTCAGCAGATCCAATAAAAGAAATGGATAGTGAAAAAATCTGAGAAATAAAGGATATAAATGATTTCTACTCAGGGAATGATGAATAGCTATTTTTCATCTCTACTGTGTACAGAATAAAAATAAATGAATATTAAATGGAAAATTAGGGATTTTAATTGATTACAAGGGAGAACTCTATGGTGAAGAATTATGAAACATTTTAATGAGTCACCCTAGGGAAGTGGTAGAATTTCCTTGTAGGGAGGTCTTAAAAATATATTTCCATCCATCCAGAAAGAGTAGATAAATTAGACCTATAGAATCTCAAAACTGAAAAAGGTATTAAGATCATCTGGGCCAACTGCTAATGCTGAATCCTTTGTATAATATGGGGGTAATTTATTGCCCAATGCTATCCAGTGATGTACTATCTCTGATGTAATCATTCCATCCTGGGATAGCTTTAATTATCAGAAAGTTCATGTTCTCTGTTTGTTCAGCTTCCTTTTGTGTCTTGTCTTCCCACATTAGACTGTAAGTTCCTTGAGGGCAGACACTTTTTCTTTTTCTTATGTGTATCCCTAAGTGCTTAGCATAGTGCCTTTCACACTCATAGAGCACTTAAGACTCTTTAGGAGTCAGACCATGGCCTCCTCTTTGGAGACTCTTGCCATATAAAGTACCTACAAAATGGAAAGGAGACTAGTAGGTATCCCCAAATTCACAGAATACAAAGTCCAAGAAGGGAGACAATAATAAAATCCATGACCTCAGATGTCTATGCACAAATAAACAAAGTATGGATAATTAGTGAGCCTAAGTTAAGGAGGAAAATTTACTTCACAGCTTTCACTGAGACTTAGTGAAATGGGATTCATGACTAGAATATGGTACTGAAAGATAATTATTGAAAAGGAACAGAATAGGTAAAAATGCTAGACTAGAATTATATATGAAGATATACTTACTTGACAAAATCTAGCAGGTGGAAGGTGTGGTGCATTTGAATGAAGGTCAGTGGAGATCAACATAATATTGTCACCAGAGTAAACTATAGACCATATGTACAGAAGAGAGCAAAAATGACTTAACTCTGGAAACATAGGCTTGTATGAAGTTACAATATAGTAGTTTGGTTATCTGGAATCCTTGGTACCCCCCTTTCCTTGCCAAAATCAGGGCAGCTAATGACTTCTTGGCTTGCCTTAATAACATGAACTATGTATCCCTTTCACCCCTGGAATCATACATATTTATATTCACTATGGGAGAGAATATAGCTGGGGGACTTAGGCAGTGTTTAATCTATCAACAGACCATGAAGGAACCATAAATCTAACAACAAAATACTTAATTTGAACAGAATAGCAAAGTAAATAATAGTAAAATTTTATATTAGGATCATTCTCAGCTCTCATATATAAATGAATATAATTTCCCATAGAATTGTGCATTAATGAGCAAAAGAATAAATCCCTGGAAACCTCACACTCTGTGGTGAGAAAGGGCTTCAGTGTCATTTGCTTTAAATCAAAGCTGAGAAAACCTCTCCAGTGTGAGTTCTCACAACAGCACTTCCCAACAACTGGCTTGACTTTTCTGGAATTGTCACTATTCCTGCCATTGCCTTTGGGAAGTGTCATTGAATTTAAGAGGGGACCACCCTGGACAACATCCCTAGGGATAGACTAGCTTCATAACTTTGTCCCTGGTAATCCATAAAATAAGGTTTCTTGAGCAGCTGTAAGTTTATTGTTGCCCTCTTCAACCTTAGGTGAGTTAGAGTTATGTGTATGGATTAGTTTAGACGATCTATAAGGTTTCATTCAACTTTCAAATTCTGTGATCCTATGATTCTGAAACTCCATCCATTTCTTTGTTATCTAGTGTTTCAGATTGGACTTAGTCAGTGTCTAGTCACATGATCCACTGAGGCTTTCTGAGGCAGGGAATAAAAACTCATATGCCTTTTCATTCCCATCATGTGCCTCATTACTAGGGCACATGTAAATTGCCCTCAAATTTCTTTTTTTTTTCTATTATATTTTTTATTTATTTGGTCAAATATTTTCCAATTATATTTTAAACTTTTTTCTCAATAGTATTTTATTTTCCCAAATATATATAAAGAGAGTTTTCAACATTCATTTTTGTAAGACTTTGTGTCCCAAATTTTCTCCCTCCCTCTTTTATCTTCCCCTCTCCCCAAGACAGCAAGCGAACTGATATAAATTAAATATGTGCAATATTTTAAAACATATTTCCAAATTTGTCTTGTTGTGCAAGAAAAATCAGACCGAAAGGGAAAAAACACAAGAAAGTAAAAACAACCAAACAAAAAAGATGAAAGTCTCCATCTTTCTCTGGATGCATATGGTATTTTCCATTCCAAATCTATTGGAATAGTTTTGAATCACCACATTGGTGAGAAGAGCCAAGTCCATCGCAGTTGATCATCACATAATTTTGTTATTACTGTGTACTGTTAGGTTCTTACAGTGTACAATGTTTTTCTCACTTCACTTAGCATCAGTTCATTTATCTTTCAAGTTTTACTTGAAATCTATCTGCTCATCATTTCTTATAGAACAATAATATTCCATTACATTCATTTACCATAACTTATTGAGAATCCATCCAATTTTCAGTTCCTGCTCAAAAGAAGGTGGGATAGAGTGGTAAATATGAAATAGGAGTAGCACAAGCTAGATCCCCTGCTGGCAAATGTCTACTTTCATTATGGAGCATCTAATCCTTTAGAAGGTGAAGAAAGGGAATCTTGTCCATGCCTAGGAATTTATGATGATTGAGAAGAAAGATGACATGAACCTTAGATTTTTGGTAAACAGATTTTAAAGAGATCATAGAAAAGATAGTTAGGATTTTGTGGCCTAAAATTCTACTGGGCAAGTCAGCCCCGATGAATTGAGAAGGACTCAAGAATGAAATTTTGAGGACACAAAGATAAGCGATTCTGATGAAGAAAAAAGGTTGTTGAAAAAGACACTGACATGGATATGCAGAGAAAGCACTGACAACAGATTTTAGAAAGGCAGATAAATGACTATGGTCACAGAAGTTTGATATAGCTCGGCAAAAATAATGACAGGGACACTGGAATGGAGACTAGAAAAAATAAAGATGACACAAAGGGATTTAAAAGCTAGATTTAGGGAAAAAAAGATCAAATAAATGAAGAGCCTACTGCTAGGGATGGATCAGATGAATAATAAGAGAGACTAGACAAAACTATCCAATTTTTGTTTTACCCAAACATTAGATTAGAAAGATTAGATTAGAAAGAACAGAATAAAAATGACTAACAGAAAGTTAACTTTACTGCTAAGTGATTGATTATAATATTTGGGAAAAAATTAGAGAATGGTTGAGGTGCTACAGGACAAGACTTAAAAAAAAAAAAAAAGAGCCATATCTGCAAATGATAATTTGCTGAGCTTGATTCTGATATATGGAAAATTTTTATTAAAGGGATGGCTAATGAGATCTAGAAAAGGAAGTTGTGATCATCAAAAGCCAGCATGATTGCTGCTTCTTTATTTAAAAACAGGGTAACTAGATTGGTGGATCAATGAAGTCTTGTAGATAACAAAGCATTCAAAAAATTTCTTATAATATTTTTGTAGAAAAGATATATGTACAAGGACAAGATGATAGTACATTTAAACAGATTCAGAACTGGTTGAATGATCAAATGCAAAAAAAAGTAAGTTATTAATAGTTTGAGGTCAACTTGGGAGGAGGACTCTGGGATTTGTTTTATAAGTGATTTAACAGTTTTATCATCAATGTAGATGACAAAGTTATCAAATTTACATATATTGCTACTAGGTAAAAGAATGTGCTGTTACCTATGACAAAAGTTAAGAGAGTTGACACAATAGATTCCAAAGGTAGATTCCAAATAAGATCTTGATAGTTGTTTATCCTTTCTTTTCAAAGAGGACCAGTAATATTACATGATTACATCTTAACTTGTGCAGGAATTGGATTTAATAGAGGCAGAATTGTACGAAGTTGTCAACTGTCTCTTCCAGAGTCATCAAAGTCCAGTGATTGGGAATGTGGAGATAGTGGATGACTTTAGCATCTTCAATATCTGACCAAGCTCTAAACATTCCAAAGTCCCTGCTTCAGTCACTTTCATGATTGTCGGAACATATTGTCCCCATTCACCTATTCCATCAGGGGAAGTCTTCACATGCTTGGAGTAGACCTCTCCTTAACTCACTGAGGGGTTCGAGTCCTGTCAATCACCCTCAATCTGGTTTGAATCATTTGCAGAGGTGGTCATTGTGCTCTGCTCACATCACACCTGGAGTATTCTGTTCTGAGTAGCATATTTTAGGAGCGTCAATGATAAACTGGAAAGCATTCAGAGAATGATGACCAGGACAATTAAAATATCTCAAGAGATGATTCAAAGCAATTTCACTTGTTCAGTGATGAAGAGAGCCCAGAGAAAACTGTGGGAACAGAGTGTGGACCACAACATAGCATTCTCCCTCTCTGTGTTATTTGCCTACATTTTTTTTTCCTCAGTTTTTTATTTTTCTTCCTCCTTGATCTGATTTTTCTTGTACAGCAAGATAACTGTATAAATATGTATACATATATTGGAGTTACCATGTATTTTAACATATTTAATATGTATTGGACCACGTGCCATCTAAGGGAAGGAGAAGGAGGGGAAAATTTGGAACAAAAGATTTTGCAAGGGTCAATGCTGAAAAAATTATCCATGCATATGTTTTGTAAATAAAAAAAAACTTTAATTTAAAAAAAAAATATATATATATATATATATATATATATATATATTTCAAGCACATGGTCTAATTGTTGTCATTGTTAAAACACTAGAAACTAGGAGATTGGGGATTTCTCCTGCAGAGAGAATACTTGGGATATACATGTTATCTATCGTCAAACACTTGAAGGGTTTTCATATGAAAGACATATTGGTCTTGTTCTTCTAGGCAAAGGGGAGAACAAGGGTAAAACTGTAAAGACCGATCTTGGGTAGAATCAAAAGGAAAACTTCCTAACCTAATTAGAACTCTCCTAATGTAGTGGAAAGTTGTGCTACAATGTAATACAGGTCTTTAAGCAGAGGTTTTAAATTCACTTCTCTGGAATGTTGGGGAGAGAATTGTTGTTCAAAGTATAGTTTGGACTAAATGACCTCTGACAACCTTTCAAACTGATATTCTGTGATTCACCGGGGAAGACACCAAGATAAATATGGCACAGCCCTAGCTCTAGGGGAAATTCCAACTCCCTCATCCAAGTTTTTCCTCTGAAGCCAAATAGAATAAAGAGAATTCCTTTTTCACGTGACAATCTAGGAGAGAGTATAGGACTTAGAGGAAATAAGACCTGAATCTGAATCCTACCTCGGACAGTTACTAATGGCTGACCCTAGGCAAGTCTATTCCTCAATTTCTTCATCAATAAAGTAGAAGGGGTTAGGGATGGAGTCAGTGGATGCTAAGGTCCGTTTGAGCTCTAAATCAATGATGCTGTAATTTGAAGAATGCTTTCTCAACCCCCTTCAATTTCATCAGATCCAAGAGACTATGACAAAAACAATGTTATTATCTAATTGGCAACATTTTCCCTTTAGTTCTTGATGTAGATGATTCAAAATTGACATAATGAAAGGAATGGAGGTTATTTTAAAAAGGAAATCCTTAAGAATCAAAATCCAATTGAATACTACTATTCTGAGTGTTGAAGTCTCACAGAAATTTATCACTATGTAGGGAATGTAAAAGATCCAAAAAGAGGAGGCCTATGGTTTTATGTTAATTAGGAATTCTTATTAATTTAAAATATTTATACCAAAACTCCTTTGCCAACACTGAAGTTGCAACAATATATCATCTTTGGCCATAGAGGAAAGAAAATTAATTTTAAAAATATTCTTGCAGCCTTGGTAAGCAAGTTTTCTAATCTTTGATGAGCCCAATCACAAGCATGTAACAAAGATCTCATCTGTGGGTCTAACAATGTGGATGATTCATTCTTAAAAGGGAGAATTTAGTCTTCACTTCTCAAAAAGTAGTGCCCTCGTGTCCTCTGATAACTAATGTCTAGATATGATAATTGTCCTGAGGCTTCAATGAACCCTGAGAAAGTACTAGAAGAACTGGAAGAAAGGGACACAAACTGGCACCTCAATTGACAAAGCCCTTGTTACTTTTATACATTATTTTTTCTTTAGAACAATAACTCTTAAGCTGGAGCTCATGAACTTAAAATTTTTGACAATCCTATGTTTTTTATTTTGTCCATTTATAAACATGATTCTGAGAAGGGATAGACAGAAAAGGGGTCCCAGGACAGATACACAAAAAAGATTAAGAATTTGTTTTAGAAGATAGAAGAAATAACAAGACAAGCTGCCATACTTTACCAGATTTTCATCAATAGCTAAGATAGAACAGTGGGGGGAAAGTGACTACTTCATTTTAGAACTCAAGAGACATCTAGCTTGCACCCTAGATTTTGCACAAAACCTTTTTTCCCCCATAAGTACAGGTATGTAACTGTTTGTCCAATAGCAGTGAACAGAGACCCACAGACCTGGGGGAAATATGAGGTTATAAGTTAAAGAAATCAATCTATAAACAATAAAGGTTTTGTTGGGGGACAAGTACTGGACCTGTTATTTAAATGATATAAGGAGCTCCCAGTCTACTAATTCAGGTAATACCACCTCTGTAGCATTTAGGCTTAGAAAGATGTCAAGATCAAGGCCTGTAAGAATTCTTTCCCAGAAGGACCAGATTAAAATGTAACTGGGAAATGTTTAACAAAATAAACATAAAATATAATGTTGGTGATGTTAAGTTGTGGTTTTCTAAGTCAGTATGCAACTCATTGGGATCTCCTTCTAAGTTTGACATCACTGGTCTAGACACACAGCCGTGTGGTTTTATATGTGCCAGTAACAGGACTTGTACCCCCATTTTCCTGTCCCTGTGGCCAGAGGTCTATCCACTACAATATATACTGTCAAAGATTTTAATCACAATTTAAAATATTATCCATAGTATTCTCTCTCTGTCTCTGTTTGTCTTTCTGTCTGTCTGTCTCTCTGTGTCTGTCTCTGTCTCTCCGCCTCTGTCTGTCTCTGTCTTTCTGTCTTTCTCTCTCTTTCTCTTTCTGTAAGTGTTGTTTTTACCAGATGTATCATTCCTTTGACATTACTCTGCATGGGGAAAGGTCTGAGAAAATCTAGTGGGCTGGTATATTTAACAAGGCTACTTTGCTAGAAAAAGATGAAACTAATTTTTTTTTCACTTTCAAATATCAAAATCATAATTTCTTAGTTGTCATGAAGGACAACAGTGTTTTTTAGGTAAAAATAATATTCCAAACAAACTTATCTTTCTACCAGAAAAAATGAATGGGGATTCATACAAAATATTTTTAAAACAATCTATATTACTAAATCTAAATGAAAATTAAGAAATAAGTAGTATTTGGGCTCTTTTTTCATCACTTAGTTTTCCCTGAATTTTTTTCTAAGGTTCTGATGAGAATGTACTGATTTAAATGTTTCCTTTACAAATACTGAGGAGGGGAAAGGGATCTGTATGTGCCAAAATGTTTGTGGCAGCTCTTTTTGTTGTAGCTAGAAACTGGAAGATGAATGGATGTCCATCAATTGGAGAATGGTTGGGTAAATTGTGGTATATGAAGGTTATGGAATATTATTGCTCTGTAAGAAATGATCAGCAGGAAGATTACAGAGAGGCTTGGAGAGACTTACATCAACTGATGCTGAGTGAAATGAATAGATCCAGAAGATCACTGTACACTTCAACAATGATACTGTATGATGATGTATTCTGATGGAAGTGGATATCTTCAACATAAAGAAGATCCAACCCACTTCCAGTTGATCAATGATGGACAGAAACAGCTACACCCAGAGAAGGAACACTGGGAAGTGAATGTAAATTGTTAGCTCTACTGTCTATCTATCCAGGTTACTTATACCTTTGGAATCTAATACTTAGTGTGCAACAAGAAAATGGTATTTACACACATATATTGTATCTAGGTTATATTGTAACACATGTAAAATGTATGGGATTGCCTGTCATCAAGGGGAGGGAGTAGAGGGAGGGAAGGGATAATTTGGAAAAATGAATACAAGGGATAATGTTAAAAAAATTACTCATGCATATATACTGTCAAAAATTATAAATAAATATCTTGATTTGGTTTAAGAAAAAAACAAAAAATAAATGTTTCCTTTACTGGTTTAAGCATGTTATTAGAGATTTTAAGCTGATTACCCAGCTTTTAATAAATCAGTCTATTTTTTTCTCTAACTCATCAAAATGGAGAAAATTGAGTATCAAGTTTCAATCTCATGTGTTCTGTAATTCTGTGTTCTGGTGCAATGCCCACACAACTGGTCTGATTTGAGTCAAAATAGTGATCTTTCCAAGTTTAATAAAATAAACACTTACAGTTGAATAGAATTGGAAATGCAAATATTGAAATTCTTTTAAATGGCACATTTATTGCATTTTAAAGATCCCAATGACACAGAGGATTAGAGAAGAGGGTTTTTTGAACTATATATCAGAGAGCAGTATGAAGTGGACAATGGATTTCTTGATATAGGGAACTTCTACTCAAGCAGGTCATCCCTTAATCTTAGAATTCTTTAGAATAGCTAAATGATAGCTATACATCAGTGGAAGACTTGAATCCAGTTTTTGATGGTGTCAAGGCATTCAACAAATAATGAAATAAGGAGAATGATTTTTTTGAGAGACAATGAGAGGAAAGACTAATTCCTACAATGATGTTCTCTATTTTTGTCACTATGGTTAACAACATAGATAATGATGTGGAATTATACCAGCAATAATGTTAAAATAATTCATATTTATGTTGTACAGATTATAAAGTACCTTCCTCCAAGCAACTTTGCTACAGTAGTGTTGAATCTTCTTCTTCTTCTTCTTTTTTTTTTTTTTAAAGAAGTATTAGAGGGATGATTTTGGAAATTAAAAGGCAGCTACCATAGAAAGGGGAGAGAGTCAGCATCAGAAACCTCAAGATCAAGTTCAAGTCCTTTCTTTGTCTCTGATGCACACAGGACAAGTGACAACCTTTTTAAGTGTAGGTGGCTTCTATACTTCCATTATTCTAAGTCTCACTCTAGGGCCAGTCAAGTTTTTATACCTATCTTATAATCCACTAAATGAGAGCTTTATAGCATTACAAGCTTGCAGAATTGGAAGAGAACTTGGAGGTGCCTAAACTAACCAATGAAAAAAATCCCATCTACAAAATGTCTTATCTACAGTCATTCTACCTGGGTGGGAACAACACCCCCAGTTGTGGGGAAATCATGGCTTTATGAAGAGCCCATTTCAATAGTGTGCATCTCTAATGGTTAGGTAAGCAAAAGTTCTTTCATATATTGAGTCAAATTTACTCCTTTTAATTGGCTCACATTGACCCTAGTTCTTTTCCCTGAAATGACACAGAGCAAGTGTGCTCTTCTTCCATTTGAAGATCCTTCTGATTCCCATGGGTATTTGCTGTATGATATAGAAACTTCTCTTTCCCAGTTACTTATATTACTGTGTCTTTCAGAACTTTCCCTTTGAAAAGTTATCTTCCCTTAGTTTTCCCAAGAATTTCCAGTTCTATCATTCTTTATTTCATAAGAAATGTCGATTCCTTACTATGCCAGTAAACTGCTTCTGGTAATGCTCTGATTTGTTAGTGAATCACTTAAAATATAGTCCTCAGAATTAAACATCGCTCCATGTGGGATGAAACCAGTGCAAAGTATAATGGGACTTTTGCTTCCTATAATTAGGACACTATATTTCCTCTTAATATAGCCTAAGATTTCCTTAGTTTTTTTTAGCAGCTTTATCTTACTATTGGTTTTCATATTGAGCTTATGGTCAACTGGAAGGCTCAGTGTTTCTTTTATTATTTTTTAAATAGGAACTGTTGCCAATTATTCATGCAATTCATTTTAAAAACTTAAATGCCAAACTTTACATTTATCTCCATTAAATTTCATCTTATTGATTTTAACCCGGTATAATCAATTTTATGAATCATAGGATCACAGCTTAGAGATTTGGTCCAATGCTTTTATTTTATAAGTGAAGACGAGTCTAAAAAGATTGTGGCTTGTCACACAGTCAATTAGTTACAAAGTATTAGTAAAAGTAATTGCATCAGCTTCTATTTATACTATATTTTTACATACATTATCTGATTTGATCCTTACAACAATGCTGGTATTCCATTTTAATAATAGCTTTTTATTTTTCAAAATACATGCAAAAATAGTTTTCAACATTCATCCCTGCAAAACCTTGTGTTTCACATTTTTCTCCCTCCCTTCTGCTCCCCTCCCCTAGACAGCAAATAATCCAATACAGATTAAACATGTGCAGTTCTTTTTCCTTCTCCCTACTCTCCCAATGAATGCATTTGTTTATTCTGTTATAAGCTACAAGAGTTCTTTCTAGTCCTCCTACTTCATTCGTCAGCTGGTTCTTTTTGGGAAATCTTGTTTTTTTCTGCCTCAGCCATGACCTGTCTGTGGAATTCCTTGAGAACCTTTACCTGCCGAGGTCGGATTTGGATGTGAGAACGGATGTCAGCAATAGCTTTCACGGCCTCCTCCGGACTCCAGTTATACACCTGTATCAAATAGGCCGCCACCATGGTGGCGCTTCTGGAGCGCCCAGCCTTGCAGTGAACATAGACACATTTCCCCAGTGCCATGTATTTGAGTGTGAACTGGACACCTTTCTTTAGGTTTTCCAAAGTTGGGACTCCAGTCATATCCACTGTGCTGAGACGCAGTTGTTCTACTCCAACTGCTTTCCATTCCTCAGAAGTGTTACACAAGAACCTCGTCTCATATTCTTCATTCATGGTGATCACTGCTCGGACATTCTCCTTCTCTACTAGCCGGAGCGTGAGACTGCGCAGCGGCAGCGCGCCCAACAGCACGGTAGAGTCGATGCGGTGGTACCAGTCGCGGTGCCCGGCTCTTGACACCTTATCGAGCACCAGCGTGTACAGAAGTGTCGGATAGAAGAGAATCCGAGCCAGGCCGGCACCCAGCACAGATGAGGCCGCCATGCCGGTGCGGGCCCAGAGCCACCAGTTCAGCTTTCAGGCCTAACCTTGGATCTGGGTTCAGGCTCCCCGGCTGGAGTTCCTGGCTCCGGCTCCGGCACCAGTATAGTCTACAAAGACACCTTATACGCCCTGCTCCTCCCTAAGCCCAGAGCTTCCTGATGACCTGATTGGGTCACAGACTAGGGGGCTGTGAGCTCTTGGTAGCTAAGCCTCTGAAGGGGCTGGAGGGCGGTGCTGGAGGGGAGCGAGGGGGTGGTCACTGCGGAGCCATGTGCAATTCTTCTAAACATATTTCCACATTTATCAGCTATCATTCCATTTTGCCATCGAAGAAACTGAGGCACAAAGAGATTAAAGTAAGTCCGGAGTAATACAGAATAAATGTCTGAAACAAGATCTCAATTCCAATCGGAGGATTCTACCCCTTCTGTACCTTTTTTCCTTTTTTAAGTTAAAACAAGTTTTTTTTTTTCCTTCCAATTAACAATCATTTATTTTCTTCCCCGCATTCCCTCTTCTCCATGAGAAAAGAGAGAGAGAGAGAGAGAGAGAGAGAGAGAGAGAGAGAGAGAGAGAGAGAGAGAGAGAGAGAGAGAGAGAAAGCCTCGTAATAAATCCTCATACTCAAGGAAAATAAATTTCTTTATTGCCCATGTCCAAAAATGTTTGTATCATTCTGCAACATGAGCCCATCACTTCTTTGTCAGGAGGTGTGGTTGCTGCTTCATTACCTGTCTTTTGGAATCATACTTGGTCACTGGGCAACATTCTTATGTATACAATTTTTGAAGACTATGTTCCTTGGAGATGATAGATGTCATCATCTTCCCCAAGTAATGAGTCAGGGTTTAAATGTGCTTTGCATATATACAAATTGGGCCTTTATTTTATCTTTGACATATTTACAACTTTCCATTTATTCTTATAGTTCATCTTCTAGACACAACCTTTTTGCAGTGCTTTCATATTCTTCATCGGTTATATGCAGTTCCTTCCATTTTTAAATGTTTTTGAAAACTTATAAAGAATGAGAATGGGATAAAGAGGGAAAACACATACCTATTTGAGAGGCCATAAAAGCCTTCTAAATTCAGATAGAGAAAAGAAGGCAGGAATAAAGGGTGGAGGGAAAGGATAAGGAAGAGATCTTTGGAGAGGGAGGCAAGCTAGAGAATAAAGCAGAGGAGTCAGGAGAGATACAAACACAAAATAAAAACCAGGAGTAAAAAAAAAAGTAGGGGTAGTAATCATGATCTCATAAAGTTAAAACTAAAATAGATTTAATCAAAAGAAAAACTATACTACATGTCAGCCATATTAATCAATCTTATTTTAGACTAAAGTAACTAGACAGGATAAGGTTGGAATATTGCTGTGGTGTATGAAATGATGAGTTGGTGAAGTTAGAAAAATACAGGAAGACTGGGACTTATGAAGGAAAATGTTATCAACCTTCAGAGAAACAAAACAAACAAGCATAGTATACATAGATACTTATATAAATGTATATGTATGGTTATAGATCTCTAGGTATATATGTATGTTAGTGTATATTTCCACATATGTATATGCATGTTTATATAGGTATGTATTTACACACATTCATAAACATATGTTAGTGGGTAATTACAGCCTTCTTGGGGAAGGAGGAAAGGAAGAAAGAAAAAAGAATCAAGTAAAAAGTGCACAGAAGAGAACAAAAGAAAATTTACAAGGAAGCAAAGATGGACAGCTCTGAACAAAATGTGTATTTATTATACAGGCTTTCTTGAAATGGAAATTTATTGCTTTGTATTCTGAATCCTCTTTTATGTTCTGCTGTGCACATGGTAATTTTTTCCTTTTCCTAGTTTGTATTTAAGTTTTAAATAATTTTTTAAAAAGCTTATCAAAGAGTTTCCTGTGTAGCCACACGGGTTTCTTCAGATCTCTCTTTAGGACTTTTTGGAGCTTTTGGGAAGTGAGATCAAGGCTTTTTTTTTTTTTTTTTTGGCCTTTCCTTTGACTTTTACAAATATTGATTTTGCATAAATTATGACAAATAAAACTTCTGGTCATAATTACAAGAATTTAAAAATTTGTATTGATGCCAATCATAGAAATAAGGTAGCTCAGAGAGAGGTCTTGATGCTTGCTTGTAGTTACTAAGAGTTTTGAGTGAAGGAAATTATTACCTCTAGGACTCCTTTCTCTAAGCCTACAATGAATGTGTCTAAAGTAGTATACATAATCATATATATTAATACAATGTTAAGTGTCTTGAACCTGAAGATGATTTTCAAATGAAATTTTTAAAAGGATTCTTTTGTTTTAATCATTATTCTACAGAAAGGTTAGGTTTGTTTATCCTAAGTAACATTCAACTGTTTCCTATTTACTGTTATTTTGTGGTTACTAGAAGAGGTATTCTGTACTGCCTATATAACCTTCAAAATAATCAACTCTTGCAAAACTGATTGCATTTCAAGAGTGGCTGAAGGAATCCCATGCATAATTTATATCTCTTTATGCTTATAAAGTGCCTTGCATTGAGGCCACTTAGAAAGGTGTCAAATACATCTAAATAATTATCCTTAACTTTACTTCATTTTTCTCTTGTTCCATTAGGGTTGCTAATCATGTCAGTATATGTAAAAGGGGGATTCTTTAGTGTGGGGAGGGGTATTGAGAGGGATAGAGATAGAGAGAAGGGAATAAAGCTTCAATAGGGACAGGTTTGACCTAGATTCCCAGCTGCCCATTCTTTGAATATCACAACTCAATTAAATATGGAGGGGGAAGGGAATTTAACTTCCAGAAACATTACATTAATTCATCCCACTATTCTCATCCTCTTCCTTTCCCAGACAAAATCACCTAAGTCCAAGTTGGTTGTGGACAGGCCACCTTCACATGCACATGTGCTGAGCTTCAAGCATGTATGCCTTTATTCTTCCTCTAGAAGAAGCTAATTTATTCTGCCACACGCTTCAGAAATGCTTAACCTTGTTATTTGATAGCCATGTGTTTCAGAGCTGAGGTAGGAGGAGCTGTTTAAACTCCTTTTTTTGCTGAGAGAGAGATGGAATGTTAGAACTAAAAGGTTCTGTGACAGTTGGGGATGACAGTTGTGGAAAGACTCAGCTAACTGGAGGCAAAAGTGCCCAGGCCAGGGAGTTCTCAGAGCTGCCTCAGAACAGCATCCAAAACTGTAATTGGGCCAATACAGATTGCCATCGCCATTCCCCAACCCCCACTTTCTTTATTTTTCCCCCATCAGTAAAATGAGGGGGTTGGATTAGGTTTCCAGAGTCCCTTCCCTTCCAACTTTCAATTTAAGATCCTATCATTTGAGGGAAATTGATGAGCAGCAGAGCATTTTTAAAGGAACAAACAGTTCTGGAATATTGTAAATCTTGTCTTTCTGAGGTTTCTTTCGTTGTTGGCTGGTACAGTGATAGAATGTTGGGCCTGATTCAGGAAGACTCATCTGAGTTCAAATCCAGTCTCAGACACTTAGCAACTGTGTGACGTTACATAAGTCACTTTTTCTCAGTTTTCTCATGTGTAAAATGAAGTGGAGAAGGACATGGTAAATTACGCTAGGGTCTTTGCCAAGAAAATCCCAAATGGACTCACAAAGAGTCAGACACAATTGAAATGACTGAATAGTAATGAAATCTTTGTGTTTCCGAGTTTTTTTTAAACATCACATTTCCTATTTTGGAATCTGTACCTCATATTTGAAAGTTTAGAACTGGAAGAGATAAGTACATAATCCAACCTGCTAGTTTATCAAAGAGGAATCTGGTACTCTTCGGGAGGCTCTGTGATTTGTCCAAAGTCAGACAGGTAGTCTATATCAGAAGCCAGGTTCTCTGTATCTAAAGTCATAGTCTTTCTGCTACAACACCAATATTGAGGTGTTAGTGTAAAAAGGAGATTCTTTCAGCTAAAGTTTCAAACTATTAGCAGTATTTATCCACTGTGTGAATAGAATGACCTTGCTCAATTCTATGGGAATTGTGGTATAGAAGTGTGACCCTCATCTTGGTGCTCTAGAATGCTACACCAACAAACACAGAACATAAACTTGGATGGGTCCTTTAAAGCTGGAAAGGTTTCAAGTATATATGATCAAATGCTTTTCCTTCTCACAGTATAGACTAGTTAAGAGCAATTCATGCTAACCAAAGGTGAAAAGGAATTGTGGCCTATATCAGTAGAGAAATAATCCACAGTACTGAAAATCCTATATCCTTTATGTAAATATAAGTGGCAACACTATGAGAGGTAAAAGCAAAGAAAAATAGAGGACATAGAGAGTCTTCATGCTAAAGATGCAAAATCCAAATATGCCCGAGATGAGAATAATATTTACATAAACAATAGCTAAACATTTTCCTTTTTAAATACTATTTTTATTTTACCTAGTAGTATGTAAAAAAGACAAGGGTTTTTTTGGGGGGGTTATACATGTACATTGATTTTTTACATATTTGCATATAGATTGTGTTGGGAGAGAAAAATCAGAATAGGGAAAAATCACAAGAAAAAAAATGAAGAAAAAAAAGTGAAAGTAATATGTGTTAATCTACATTGTCTTCATAGTTCTCTCTCTGGATACACAAATTGTGTTTCCCATCCAAAGATTATTGGGATTACCCTGAATCACTGAACCATTGAGAAGAACCAAATCTATCATAAGTTATCATCCCCCAACCTTGCTATTGCGTGTACAATGTTTTCCTCATTCTTCTTGCTACACTCAACATCAGTTCATGTAAATCTTTCCAGGCTTTTTAAAAATCAGCCTGTTCATCATTTTTTAGAATGATAATAACCTATTATTCATATACCATATCATTCAGCCATTCTCCAATTGATGGGCATCCACTCACTTTCCAATTCTTTGCCAACACGACAGCTAAACATTTTCAAGCAGTATAAAGCAAATTGGAGCAATCAGAACTGGTTTGGGAAGGGGGAAGAAAAGAAATTAGGGAAGATTCTGTAAATGAGGTGATTATTGAGCTGACTTTTGAAAGTATGGGACATAGATTGGTGATAACATCCTAGAGGAATTAGTATCACAGATTCACATCTGAACACTGAGAAAAGGGAATAAGAAATCTGCTTGATAACGCTAGATAGACAAGCTTGGTTGAAAACAAGAGAACCCAAATCATTGTAATAATAACAAAAACTATAATGATGATAATGAGAATATAGTCACTTATACAGTAATTTAAGGTTTCCAAAGTGCTTTATATACATTATCTCATGAGATCTTCACAGCAGCTTTGAAATCAGTGTTCTTGTTATCTTGATTTTACAGATGAGAAAATAGTCTGAGAAAGGTTAAATGAGTTATTGCCCAAGGTCACCCCATGGTACAGATGAGTATGGTTATAGTTATCCAGGAGAATTGTTAATTGTTCATAATTGTCTGAAGTGGCACCTGATCCCAGTCTTCCTTACTCCAAATTCTAAACTCTATTGTGCCATCTAGTTTGTCTAAGAGGGAGTGGAGATTTAATAAGATGACCAGGTTGTCTCCATCACACATGGCCTGTCCCATTTCCTTCACTACTTGTTAACACTGTTCCACTGAACTACTCTTCTGAAATTACTTGTATTTAATGTATGTGTATACTTACACATACATATATATCTATATATAGTATCTTCTTTTGTACATATTGTTTTTCTCCAGAAGAATGCAAACATGTTGAGAGCAAGAACTGTTTTTTACTGTCTATCCCCAGTTCATAACACAATGTCTGGCACATAAAGTTTTTGTTGAATGAAATGGAATTTGAAGTAGATTGGAGAAGGGAGAGAGGGAGGATGGTAAGGAGCTGTAAAAATCAGGATGAAGAATTAAGATTTGAAAAAACATTGTAGGCACTTTTTTCTTAAAAAAAAAAAAAAAAAAGCTATGGGGCAGCTATGTGGTACAATGGATAGAGCACTAGCCCTGAAGTGAAGAGAACCTGAGTTCAAATCTGGTCTCATACACTTAGCACTTCCTAGTTGTGTGACCCTGGACAAGTCACTTAACCCCAATTGCCTCAGGGGAAAAAGTTATTTATAGTTCATCTTTGAACAATATTGTGGTTACCATATACAACATTGTCTTGGTTCTGCAAGTTTCATTCTGCATTATTTCATACATCTTTCAATGTTTTTCTAAGACTAACTATACCTCATCATTTCTCACAGCACATTAGTATTCCATCAATAACAGGCTCTTGAAAATGGTGAATCTATTCAAGTGGAAACAGGAGAATGAAATCAGTGTGAAAGTGTAGGGTTGAAAATTCTGATTGAACAGTCATCCATGACTTCTAAACCATGCCATCATAAGGAGAGAAAAGTGGAAAGACCATAACATTTGGAATTGGAGAATATGAATCCAATTTCCTACCTGTGTGACTCTGGGCATTCATTTGGACCTCTTTGTGCTTCTGTTTTCCCATGTGTGAAATGAGGTTGTTTTTGAAGATCCTTTCTAACTCCTATGACCCAATGACAGTGAAAGATAAATTGGACATAATCTGACTTCACAATCTGATCCTTCTGGGTTGGCTTCACATAATTTCCCTTCATGCACTCTTTGTTTCAGTTAAAACGACCTACTCATTTCCCAGAGCTGGCAATCCAATTTCCACTTCCATATCTTTAGCACAGGCTGTCTTCCACTCCAGGAATGCCCATGCAGTGTCAAATAATCATGCATATGTTTTACTGCTTCTGTATTGTCGAATTTAAGTAGAACTTAAAAGCTCCTTGGGCTCGGGGACCATTTTTCGTTTTGTCTTTGGATCACTACTTCCTATAATTCAGTGCTTCAGACATAATGAAACTTTCTTATTGAATTGGTGAAGAAATCTTAAAAGATTCCTGTAAAATAAAAAACCCAAGGATAGAGTTTTTAAAAAGAAAATTGGAAAGTGTCAAATAAATGTAAAGGAGAGATGCAAAAAGAAACACATCAGTAGTAAACATTTACCAGACAGGCAGCACAACACAGCAGATAGTGAGCTGGAAGTTGGAAGACCTGTGTGATGTGTCCTGGAGGCTAATGGAATAGTTCTTTAGATTCTGATAGCCCCAAGCCTCGCTCTAAAATGAGGAATTACAAAGGAGATGCTAATCTTTAATGATAGGAGTTCCTCACATTGAGGAAACCATAGGTCTGAACTAAGCAAAAAAATTTCCAATATTACATACCTATTTTAACATTTTTTTCCAAAATAAGTTAGATGTCACGTGGGTAAAGGATCAAATATCTATAATTATCCAATTGGAATCAAACTCTTATCTAGATTATTCTCTTATTATTATGGCTATATTTTTGTCATAAACAATACAACTAATAAACATGGGGATTCTAACTTCATAAATAAGAATGCAATTGCTGTTATTGGGCTTATATCCCAAAGAAATACTAAAGAGTGGAAAGGGACCTGTATGTGCCAAAATGTTTGTGTGCAGCTCTTTTTGTTGTAGCTAGAAACTGGAAGTTGAATGGATGTCCATCAGTTGGAGAATGGTTGGGTAAATTATGGTACATGAAGGTTATGGAATATTATTGCTCTGTAAGAAATGACCAGCAGGAGGAATACAGAGAGGCTTGGAGAGACTTACATCAACTGATGCTGAGTGAAATGAACAGAACCAGAAGATCACTATACACTTCAACAACAATACTGTATGAGGATGTATTTTGATGGAAGTGGAAATCTTCAACATAAAGAAGATCCAACTCACTTCCAGTTGATCAATGATGGACAGAAATAACTATACCCAGAGAAGGAACACTGGGAAGTGAATGTAAATTGTTAGCACTACTGTCTATCTACCCAGGTTACTTATACCTTTGGAAGCTAATAATTAATGTGCAACAAGAAAATGGTATTTACACACATATATTGTATCTAGGTTTTACTGTAACACATGTAAAATGTATGGGATTACCTGTCATCCGGGGGAGGGAGTGGAGGGAGGGAGGGGATCATTTGGAAAAATGAATAAAAAAATAAATAAGAATGCAATTTCCCATTTATTGAATATTCATGTGGTGGTAGAGTTCATAGAATGTTGGACTTGAAGTCAAGAGAATCTGAGTTCAAATCTAACCTCAGATAATGTGTAAAAACTCTGGGCAAGTACCTTTTCTCAGCCTCAGTTTCTTTATCTCTAAAAAGGTAATAATAGAGTTGTCAAGGTAAAATGAGATGATTCATGTAAAAAGCTTTGCAGCTCTTAAAAGTGTTATATAAATGCTCCCTATTTGGTAGAACTGCTAAACTGGTTTTTCGTAAAGTGTAGTTCTTATCATGCTTCTTTCTTCTCCATCACCCAACCCTCAACATACTCCAGAGGCTCCCCTTCTCCTTTGGGATCAAATATAAACTAGTCTGACATTTAGATGTCTTCTTGACCTGCTTCCTTCCTACCTTTCTAGTCTTCTTACATTATATTTCCCTTTTGTCTACAACACAAGCATATGGAGCTGCTTTCTGTTCTATGCATGGGGATGCTCCATCTTCTATTTCCATTCCTTTATTTGGCCTGTCTCTTGTACCTAGAATGTACTCCATCATGTAAATCTTTGGGATTCTCTGGTTTCTTTTAAAACTCAGTTTAAGCAGTGCTTTATACATAGAACCATCTCTGATCCCCCAGCTGCTGGTTCAATCCCCTTCCCAAACTATCCTGTTTTCACTTTTGGTTTGTTCTGTATATACTCATTATATATATAAAACACGTGGCAAATCCCTCATTAGGATTCAAGCTTTCTTGGTCTCCTTAGTCCTTAATACAGACAGTAAGTACTTAATATGTGTTTGTTGATAATATAGCTAATATTCATATAGTACTTTTAAGTTTAAAAAACAATTTCTCCACAATTGTCCTAAAATAGTCATCAGAAGTACTATTATTTTCATTTTAGAGCTAGAGAAACAGGATCAAAAAGATTAAATGATTTGTCATGGTAAAGCATATAATATTAAGGGCAGGATTTGACTCTGGGGGTCTCTATCCTAAGCATGACATCCTTTTTACTTGGTGAATGTCAGTAGATTTAATTCAACAAATACTTATTAAATATTGACTATAAGATCTTGTACTATGTCCTGGAGGAAGAAGAAAGATTAATAAAACAGTGTCTCTGACTTAAAGGAACTTACAATCTCATAGTGGAAACAAATGTGTATGCAAATAAGCATAATATTGACCAGATGAAAGTAACCTCACAATAGAGGTATCACATTGTGGGAGCCAGCCTGTTATAGTATAAAGGGTATAAGCTTTAGATTCAAAGGTGTGGGTTTAAATCTTGCCTTACACTTATTACCTGTATGATTTTCTTGATCTGTAAAAGGAAAGGGTTAGACTACGGGGTGTTTGAGGTCCCTAAAGTTCTGCATCTAGGATTATGGGAAAGTGCTCTGAAAAATTCAGAGGAAGTTTTCCTTTGGCTAAAAGAATCAAGGAAGATTTCATGAAGGAGATAATATTTGAACACGGCTTTTAAGAGTGGATAATAGTTTTAGCAGGTAGAAATGATAATCTGGTGATGAGAAACAGTATGAGTAAAAATAAAGAGATGGGGAACAGTAACATGTATTAAAAAAAAAAAAAAAAAAAAAAGCAAGAAATCCAGTTTGATTACAACCTAGAGTGAATATGGGGGAAGAGCAAAGAAGGTTTTTATTAAACTATATCCAGCACGTGGAAGGTTTACAATACAAGTTAAAGAGGTTAGATTTTGTCTAGTTTAGCATTTAGAAGATCTCAAAGACTGTTCAGTATCAGATTGTTGATGCTGAAATGATCAAGTGTGTGAATTTTCCCAATAGTGAATGTATTGGTGGCAGAGACTGGAATAAGAAGAAATAAGGACAAATTATAGGTACTCAGATTCTAGCTTTACACAAAGAAGAAGTTCCTAAGACAGTGGGTTAATCAAGGAATTGCCTGAATGACATGAGCAGGATACAGAGAATTGTAACTCTCAGTAGAAGAGGTAGAAATGCTCTTTTTTTCATCTAATCTGTTTGATTCTCACTGGGGATGACTGGGAATAATTCAGTTGCTTCAGACTGCTGTGGATCTTAACCATTCCTTAATTCAGCTCCCCTTATATCAACAGAATTGTCCCAAAATAAAATAGTCTGTTTGGAAGTGGGGTGGGAGAGAGAAAATTGGGGAAATAGTGAATTCCCATCACTGAAATTCTTGAAGAAATAGAAGTAGCTCTTGTGGGGATGGAGAGACTCAATTCAAGTAAAAAATTGAAGTTAGTGTGGTCAAAAAGAGGAATGGAAGGTAGGTAGTTGAGACAAAATATTTTAGCTACAAGACTGACTTAGTGAATGAACAGGCAGATGAAGTGCAAAAAGATAGGGACGAGCCAAAGATGATAGAAGTTTTGAACATGGACAAGTATAAGAATGATAGGACCATTAATAACAAGAAAGAAATTAGAAGAAGGAGCAGGTTTTGGCAGGAGTGAAGAGGCAAGTGCTGAGTTTAACTGGAAATATTGAGTTTGAGGTACGTGGTGGAACATTTTGTTAGAAATAGCTGGCAGGTAGCTAGAAATTCAGAGTTGGAGATCTGGACTTTTTAAAAAATCATGTATTTTCCTCATCCTTGATTTTGGTACAATTGAGTCTTTAACATAAAGGAGGATAAGTCAGCTTTATGTACATTTTTTTTCCTATTTTACCTATTTGTGGAACTGGGCTATTAATTTGACATAAGGCCATGAGAGTTCATGGTTGCCTATTTTTCATTAAATCCAAAAATTAAGTCACAATATAGCATTGTGAGTTTCTGTGTAATTATTTAACATTGTCTTTAGTTTTTGATCTTAGAAGGCTAGATTATTCCCTCTGTTCTGTCATTTCTTTCCCAAACTGGAGAAGAAACTATGAGAAGTTTAGTGTCCAAAGATGAAATACTGTCCTTATAGGTCCTTAATTCCTCCTTCAAATCTTGTATTGAGATCTTTTTCCCTTTCCATAATGTTCAAAATGATCTGCCCTTTTATGAATGCCTTGAGAATATCCCACAAAGCTAACGGTAAGAGAGCAGATGCCTCATTCAATTCCAAATAGAAGGAAATCTGTTGTCTCAAATAATCCCTAAATTCAGACATTTTCAGACAGCTATTATCAAGAGACCACATTCTAAGAGCAGATGTGTTATTAAGGCTGAGAAATGTTATGAGGACTTCGTGATCTGACAAATGAACCGAGTCTCTCCAACATTCCAACATTTTTTTTCTTTTAATAAATCAAATCAAAATATGATCCATCTTGGGGAGACAGTTCATGGATAGTAGGTAGGAAGAGGAGTTGCAAACCAAGCTTCATTTCTATAATGATTCCCTTCATCTCCCAAATAATATCCATGGGTCTCCTTATACTGTATATGTTGCCTTTAGTTAAAGGGATTAAGATGGAAGGTATTTTTCATTATTACATGATTCCCTACCCACAAGAATGAGACAGAAAGTATATAAAAACAAATGCTTCCTTCAGCTGTCTCACCTGAATGGAGATGCAATTTATTCTTTAGGTCCCTAAATTTGCATTTAGTTGATTCTCCTGTAGAACTTTCCCACCAAAAATAGCTGTGTCCCTTGAAGTAATGAAGGACAGTATGACCATTATGTGTAAATTCTGTACTCTCTCTCTCCCTCCCTCCTTCCCTCCCTCCCTTTCTCCTCCTCCTCCTCCTCCTCCTGTTCCTCCTCCTCCTCTTTCTTCTTCTTCTTCTTCTTCTTCTTCTTCTTCTTCTTCTTCTTCTTCTTCTTCTTCTTCTTCTTCTTCTTCTTCTTCTTCTTCTTCTTCTTCTTCTTCTTCTTCTTCTTCTTCTTCTTCTTCTTCTTCTTCTTCTTCTTCTTCTTTCTTGTTCTTGTTCTTCTTCTTGTTCTTGTTCTTCTTCTTTTTCTTCTTCTTCTTCTTCTTCTTCTTCTTCTTCTTCTTCTTCTTCTTCTTCTTCTTCTTCTTCTTCTTCTTCTCTTCCTTCTTCCTTCTTTCTTTTTTCTTCTCTCTCTGGATAGTAAAATCTATTAGGTTATAGTGAATATTACCACCTGCTCTATTCAGGAGTACAAAATGCACAGACCAATAACAAAAGCATGCATTCCTTAGCAACTTCCAAACTGCTTATTATCCAGCAATGATACTTTGATCTCTCAAAAATACCTGTGGTGTCATGAGAATTTTGTAATCCTTTTATTGTAAAATATAATAAAACTTAGATCCAGAGAATACCAATTATGGTATATAATAGTACTGGTGACAAAGCTGCCCCAAATCCTGGAAGCATCATCCTCTCCTGCTTTCTTCATTGAAATTTACAATCCACCTGGCCTAAGAGAAAGTAGATAATACAGCTATCATGATCTGCTTTTGTTAATCTTCTGAAATTGTCCCTCTCATTCCCTGTTTATGAAGATCTTGCTAGTTTGAAATTCTGGGAGTGGAGAAATGGCAAACTCCTAACTTTTCCACTGGGTACTTATTAGACTTTTTTTTCTTTGCCTTAAGGACCAAAGGCAGGAGTAGGCTTTGAAAATAAATAAGAACATTAATGCTGTAATTAAAATAGTAGATTTCTAGCAAAGCAAGAAAACAAATATCAGGGAACTGCAACTTTGGGATCAAGGGAGGCAACTATCATTCCTGAAAAAGTCTTGAAGTCAGGAGATATTTAGCATACATGGATCTTACAGTGTTAACATTGCTAAGCTGCTACTAGCAATAAGCAAAGTTAAATTTTCAAGCCTGACAACTCCTTCTGAAACATACAAACACAATATTCTTATTTTTCTTTTTGTACATTGTAAGCTTTATGAATATCATCATCGAAAATTCTTTTATTCAACCAACATGTATTGCACATCAAGGCAAAATTCAAATGTGTATTTGAAAACACATGTAAATAACATATTCAGAGTAACTTTCTACTGACCATGAAAACATATGAGTGAAGTCCCATTTAATTAAAGTGTGAAAGAAGAAGAAGATGGGCTTTGTAAATGGGGGCCAGGAAGCATTTAGAAATAGCAACTGCTAAACTGATATCCCCAAACAAAGGGATTTTGCTGCCAATGTGTTTTGCTCCCTGGGAGGCAGTTTGGTGTCACAGCTTTATAGAGTATTGGGCCTGGAGGGAGGAGGACCTGAATCCCCCAGATCTGGCACAAGACACTTATGAGTTGTCATTTAACCTCTAATTACCTCAGCTCCCTTAAGAAATCTGAGGTAAAGTGATTAGCTGAAGACCACCCTTAGTGAAAAAGCTGACCGGATCTAATTCCTAGGCCAGTGATATTTTGCAAAACACAGAAGAGGATTTCCCAAGGAAGTTACAAAATTTCCTTTCCTGGAAATGATTGGAAGAACACATATTTGTTTAGAATACTTCAGGTATAAACCAATCCAAATGTAGGAAAGAGAAAAGAGCTTCCAGATAGCATTTTATGTGTTGGGTGATAGATTATAAATTAGAAGAAATGGTTGTGGTATCTCAGGTTGAGAGCTGGACAGAAACTTGGAGGTCAGCTGTTCCAGTCCTCTCAAGTCAAGCCAACAAACATTGAACACCTACTATGTACCAGATGCTTTTCTAAACCCCAAAAGCCAGTCCTTGCTTTCAAGAAAATCACAATCTAATATGGGAAATAGCATCTAAACAAAAACGTATGAACAAAAAAAGAATGAGATAAAAGGAATAGAAGGACTAGAGGTAAAGCAATTTGTCTAAAATCAGGTAGTTAGGAATAATACAGGTAGTAAGTGAATGAGTTGGGATCTGATCCTAGACCCCCTGACTTCAGGGCTAGGTGTCTTTCCATAGTACTATAGTACAGTAGGGGGAAAAAGTCCAATTCTGAAGTTCTTCTCCAAGAAATACTCTATGATGTCAGCAAGGTCAAGACAATCCCATCTTTTCTTCCTAAGTAAATTCTTCCAAGAAAACCAACTTTTGAGACAATAGGCAGACTTCATTCAATATCATATCCTATATATATGTAAAATTTGCCATTGGATTTCCATAAAAAGAGTAGATATTTACAAAAATGGAAATGGTCTTACTGTGGGGATTATGCCCCAAATATGATGACCTGGATGAGTGAAACACAGTCTCTTTTCATGCTGCCATGGTTATAAAGCCCAGGGAGCCAATGTAGCAAGTTTTCTTCTAAGAACTTAATGTAGTTTTAGGTAGTGATTTTCATTGGATTTAGTGCAATAAATGCCATGAATAATTGGACATATTCTTTGGTCCAGTATTATGAACCACCCTAAAGAAATCAAAATGTTTTTGAGAATAATTCCAGTGAAATTATTTTAAAAGGCAATAGGAAACTGAAACATAAAACCTATGCCCTAATGTGCAAATACATCCATAAATACTCATTATACTAAGACAATTAAAGTTATTGCTATAGAAACAGCTATATTTTGAAGAAAAGCACTGGAACTTTCCTAGTTTATTATTCAAGTATAGTCAGGATGCCAAACTTTTGAGTCTTCATTCCCATTCTGCCACTGTTACTAGGTGATGACTTTGTTGCAAATAATTTGATCTATTGTCAATTTGCCCATCCATGAAACAGGAATGTTCAGATACCTCTTTGGGGGAATCAGGATTAATGAATATTGGACATATTCTTTGAAATTTTAGCATGGAGGAAAATTTATTAATGCAAATGACAATGACATAAATAATACCTTTTGGAAAATAAGTGTATCTTCTGTGTGAACTAAATTGGCAATATGAAAACTGTGCTTAAAATGAGCTGTGCATTCACAGGAACAGAATTCTAATATACTCGAACTGCTCAGTATGCTCAAGAACATTTGTTCTAGAGCAGTGGTTCATTACTTTTTGGGGGAGAGGAGACATGAATACTTTTGGAAGTCTGGTGTAACCTACAGACCTCTTCTCAGAATAATGTTTTTAAATACATGAAATAAAATTCAAAGGATTTTAAAGGAAATCAAAGAAATGAAAGCACAGCTATAAACTTTTTTTTTAATTCATTTTTCCAAATTATCCCCTCCCTCCCTCCACTCCCTCCCCCCGATGGCAGGTAATCCCATACATTTTACATGTGTTACAATATAACCTAGATACAATATATGTGTGTAAATACCATTTTCTTGTTGCACATTAATTATTAGCTTCCAAAGGTATAAGTAACCTGGGTAGATAGACAGTAGTGCTAACAATTTACATTCACTTCCCAGTGTTCCTTCTCTGGGTGTAGTTATTTCTGTCCATCATTGATCAACTGGAAGTGAGTTGGATCTTCTTTATATTGAAGATTTCCACTTCCATCAGAATACATCCTCATACAGTATTGTTGTTGAAGTGTACAGTGATCTTCTGGTTCTGCTCATTTCACTCAGCAACAGTTGATGTAAGTCTCTCCAAGCCTCTCTGTATTCCTCCTGCTGGTCATTTCTTACAGAGCAATAATATTCCATAACCTTCATGTACCACAATTTACCCAACCATTCTCCAATTGATGGACATCCATTCAATTTCCAGTTTCTAGCTACAACAAAAAGAGCTGCCACAAACATTTTGGCACATACAGGTCCCTTTCCGCTCTTTAGTATTTCTTTGGGATATAATCCCAATAACAGCAATGCTGGGTCAAAGGGTATGCACAGTTTGATAACTTTGTGGGCATAATTCCAGATTACTCTCCAGAATGGCTGGATTCTTTCACAACTCCACCAACAATGTATCAGTGTCCCAGTTTTCCCACATCTCCTCCAACATTCATCATTATTTGTTCCTGTCATCTTAGCCAATCTGACAGGTGTGTAGTGGTATCTCAGAGTTGTCTTAATTTGCATTTCTCTGATCAGTAGTGATTTGGAACACTTTTTCATATGAGTGGAAATAGTTTCAATTTCATCATCTGAGAATTGTCTGTTCATATCCCTTGACCATTTATCAATTGGAGAATGGTTTGGTTTCCTATAAATCAGGGTCAGTTCTCTATATATTTTGGAAATGAGACCTTTGTCAGAACCTTTCCTTTTAAAAATATTTTCCCAATTTGTTACTTCCCTTCTAATCTTGTTTGCATCAGTATTGTTTGTACAGAAACTTTTTAGTTTGATGTAATCAAAATCTTCTATTTTGTGATCAATAATGATCTCTAGTTCTCCTCTGGTCATAAATTCCTTCCTCCTCCACAGGTCTGAGAGGTAGACTATTCTCGCACAGCTATAAAATTAAAAAAAAGTTTATAGATTAAAAACCTCCATTCTAAAGGAGGCTTGATTGAATATAACAATGCAATCATTCTTCAATATTATTTGGTTTAGTTTTAGCATTCTAAAATAAGATGCCTGAACTGGAACACTAAGGAAGATGTCACAACTTCTTGACACAAAAGACTTCTTTAAAGTAAATATGTAAATACATGAACATGCCAAGGTGCTGCCCAAAATGTACAGACAAAACTATTAAGCACAGTAATATAAGTGATCAATAGGACAACTTTTATGAGTTACAAGGAAGGCTTTTTTTTTTTAAATAAGCTATTCAGATTTGCTTAAAAAGAGATCCAGAATTAATGATGTATGCATGGCCAATGGATGGAATATACTTAGTATCTACTGTGTGCATGTTACTCTGCTTCTCAACAAATATCAGGGGAAATTTGGCTTCCGTGTACTTTGGATTATTCATGTCCAGTTTTGGGTCTCCATGCTTTGCTGATAACAATTTGATGTTTGTACGCTCTGTGTCTTGTACAATGCCTCACACCTAGTAGGAGCCTAATATTTGTTGGATTGAATGGAAGCCTGGTTCCAAGTTGTTGATTTAGTATTTGCCTTAGTATTCTTCACTAAGGCTTAATGTCAATGTATTCCATGAAACAAAGCAATGCCAGAGTTTCCCAATCTTTTTGACTATGAAGCCTCTTTTAAGAATTTTTTAAAAATGCAAAAATCCTCACAGGATATCAATTGGATTATTAATATCCATTGATTGAGAAATTGTGCAATGATAAAAAGAGCAATGAATTTAGTAAAGCTTTAAAAATTAGTTTGCATTTTATTGGCAATTAAAAAGGTCCCATTTTGCTTATTATTCCTAAACTCCATGCAATACCTCTTAACACAGTGGAGTGCTGGTAAATATTTAACAACTGGCTCTCTTAAAAAATGACATTTTAAATTTTAATTTGCATTATTAACATTTTATTAATTTCTTAATTATAGACAATTGACAAAGCAATTGATAAAGCTCTGATTTGTAGAATTTGCCAGTTTCTGAGGCGTAAATACTCACTGAATATTTAACAATTTACCCTCACACCTAGGATTAGATAGCTAGCAGACAGGGATAATGGGAAGTTGATTCACTGAAAATAAAAGAATGCATTTGGAATATTTGGACAATCCATAGCAAACATTTAATAGATGTCCAGAGCATAATGCTAGATGCTGGAGGGGATACAAAGTTCAGATAAATTGTTATCCTTCCCCTCATGGAGTTTATAGTCCAGTAGGGAGGGAGAACATCTATATAGATAACAAAGTATATAAAATTGTATGAGACAAGTGGTTAAAAACAAGCATTTAAGGAACTGTGGAAGGTTTTAAAGGATAAAAGGATTCTGAGGGAATCAGAAAATGTTTCATGGAAGAATTAGCATTTTGCTTGAGCTTTAAAGAATGGATAGTAATTCAATAGGGAAAAGGATTGGGAACATCCGCAGCTTCAGGAATAGCATGAATAAAAGTATGGAGGTAGAAAGTTCAGGACTTATATGAGGCATAGCAGATAGTCCAGTTTGACCAGAGCAAATAAATATAGACTTACTTCCTGAATTTGTGTACATGAGATACTCCTGACATTCTGATGAATAATACCTTACTAGATGAAAAGCAAGTCACAATATCCTTGGGATTGCATGGAAGAGACCACATTTATGGTAAGAGTTTTGCAACCAATTCTATTTTTAAATATATCTTGAATAAACCAATGGTTCAGATTCTCCCATAGAGCTAACTACACAGGATGAGAATCTGGCTCTTTATATTTAGCCGCAGGCCACCTAACAAGTTCTTAGGCGAAACACATTATTTTGTTAGCACAAAAAGAATTAAAAACTGTACTTGGAAACTAGGAAAGTTCCAGTGCTTTTCTTTAAAATATAGCTGTTTCTATAGCAATAACTTAACGTACTAAAGAGTGAAAGTGTTTCTTTAGAAGCCATGTGTATAAATGTGCTCTCACATTGAAGGCATTGAAGCAGCTCACCCTCTTATGATACAGAACTGGAACAGTAATCAACCAAAGAAGATGGGTCAATGATCTAGTTGATGGATCACTAAAGATCTGTCTGCAGCACAATGGAGTTCCAGGAGCTTGACTCTTTGGTTAAGTTTTGGTCTATTGGCTTAGGTCACAAGTTCTGTGAGTACAAAATAAGCCCAAGCACCTAGGACAGTACCTGGAGCTATACTAAGTGCAGATTGGCATATAATAATAAATGCCCCTTGACACAGCCTATTGTTCCAAAGACTTTAAGGACTGCCACATCAGAGAATGATCCATGTTAAGCAGAAAAATCTTAGATCTTGTTATAGATTTTAAACCAGAATAGCCCTCAGAACATATAATTGATCATTTAATTTTATATATCAAAAAACTGAGTCCCAGGGTGGCTATATCTTCCTCTAGGTAACAAAAAGCAATATATGTTTATGAATATATACATATATACACACATATACATACACACACACATATAAACTGTATTTGGGGCAAGGTAACTGGAGCATTACCCCAGGACCTTGAATTCAGAGGATTCTGCAATACTTAGTCTTTAGCACCAAATTAAAACAATCAAAATAGGAAACTGGCATAGAGGATTTGAGGTGAGCTCTCTTTGTTGGAATAATTGTGGAAGAGAGCTGAGCTGTACTATCTCCTCTTGCTTCACTATCTTTGCCAGTCTCAACAACTGTTTTCCCAGAATCTCTTTCTCCCTGATTACCCTGTTTGGAAGATGTCCCCTCACTCCCCCTACTATACCTTTCTTCCCCAGTTACAAATCATGTGATTTGCCTTGAGAACTGTATGTAGCACTGGCCCTTGGCCCTGTGTGACCCTGGGCATAGCACTTAGCCTCTCTCAGCCTCAATCTCCTCATCTGTAAAAAGGAAATGCTATATTAATATTATCAGTATATATTACATAATAATAATAATCTAGCTCACAAAGTTGTTAGGATCAAATGAAATAACATCCATATTTGTTCATCTTAAGACATTATATAATGAGAATGATGAGGATAATTCTTATCATTATTACCATTACTATTTACTATGAAACAAAGCAACTGGGAAATCCAATCTCATCTAAAAAAAGAAGTAGAAATAATTTCTTCTTAGTTTGGGACCACTGAAACTGTTCTAAAACATGAACATGGAGGAAGTCATCATGGGTGAACGGCACCTCAGACTGGAACTTCCACTTTGAGCAAGCCACAAAACTTTCCGAATCCTGGGAACTCCGAATCTCTGATGAATTACTGGGGGTGGGGGTGAGGGAAGGATTCAAAATTAATCCAACTTGGCTTTCTGTGGAGGTCCTAGTGCCCCACCCTCCAGTGATTTCTCCAGCTTCTAGCCTATTCCTTAGCAGCTATTCTTGGGGGCAAGGGGGTTAGTGGGTGGGAATATCTGTGAAAAGGTCGATAGCCTGGCTTACTAATGGCCTTTTAGCATCTGGCAAGGGAAAGGCAGGTCACAAAAGTCTTCATGCTGTGTCCCTCTCTATTCAGAGAAAGAGCCGTAAATGGATCAGCCCCCTCCCGACCCTCCCTCCCTACTCCCTACCCCTCCTGGGGCCACGCATCTTTGTCTCCTATACAAGGCTTCACTTGTGCTCTCCGTAGCAAAAAAACGATGAAATACTTAATTCCTTAAGAAACCCTTGTATATTGACATGTGCGAAGTCCTTTTGTAAAGAAACCTCCCTGGAGCCCTTTTCCAGGACAGAAGCCGAAGGCTCCTGACTCCCCTAGACTTTAGATGGATTTTGAGAGAATGTCTCCCTGTTAATGCTGCTTATTGGTTGTAGGAACTTTCCAGATAAGAAAAAGAAAGGAAATAACTTCACAGGCGGGGGAAAGGGGATGTGATGACAGGAGGATTTTCACTGAAGTCACGCTTTCTTTAGAAGTCAGAGAAGATTGGTCAGATCATCCGACAGCTTGCTGGATTTCCTACACCCTTATTCTCAAACAGGAACGAAATCCCCCCAAAACTGTCATTTCATAGACAAGAAGCAGCACGGCAGGATGGGAAGAGCCTTAAGTTTGGTTAAAGGTCCAGGCAGGCTTAAGTGCCACTTTAGCCACTCACTACCTGCTGCATGAGCTTCTGAGGATGTCACTTGACCTTTTCTGGTCCCATTTCCTTTTATGTAAAATAAAGGGGTTAAGATAGATGGCCTTTCAGGTCCCTACCAGATCTGAATTTATGAACCTAAGAACTTTCAATAAAATTGTCCCCCATCAGGCCTGGAATCTCAGAAAAAAAAAATTCCAACACTTAACAAAGAGGGCAAAGATTTGGTTGCCAACCACCCAACTCTTTTAACCACCATGATTTTACCCAGATGTTCTTTCTCAAATGCAAAGGGATTATTTTCTTGCCAAGAAACTGGATGATTGATCAAACCTTCTTTAAATCATTTTTCATCTTATTCGTTCCCATCTGAAAGAGCAGATATTGCATGAATATTAATATTCTGGGAGAGTAGCATGTCCACTTATTTCTTTCACCCATCTTCTTTCTTTCTTGCTGTCTCACTTAAGAAAAAAATGCCCCCTTAACCCAACTTCCAATTACTGCCAACAGTGTATAGATATGAAGTAAAAGGAGGAAGCTACTGAGGGAGGTTCTATAGTTGTTTTTTATTAGCAACAGCTGGTGGCAGTTCCCCCTTTTTGAATGTGAGTGAGTTTTTTTTTTTTTTAATGTTATACATGTCATATCCAGCTTCATAAGACTGGACGGCAAAGGGGGAGATAGGAGTGTATTTCAGCTTTTGCACACATACAAAAAAGGAGATTTATGCTAAATGTGGTGAGGGTAGCATCCTGAAGATTAGGAAACTTTCAAAAGGAATATTTGCTATAAATATTGTGTAGGTAACATTTGAACAATTAGACAAACATAATGAGTAACTGAAACCACCTGTACCATAAAAAAATACAATAACATTTCTTCTTATTTGTCCAAAATCCATTAATAGAAATAAAAATGTGGGCTGCACATGTCCAACATCAATCCTTATTGTAACTTGTAAGTATGTTTATAATCAAGGGTGGAGTTTGCAACACCGGAGCTCTTTATAACTACATTGGAAAGAGTGGGACATCAAAAGGAAATCTTTGCCATCAGTCTACCATGGAAATAAATCTTCCTTTATTCACATGTTCACTGGCTCTTACATGAGAAACTATAATGGACAGCGTTTCATCTTATTTCATGTTTGGAATTCCAGGTAGTATTTTCAAGCATATTAAATTCACATGTGGCATCTGTCTTAGACAGACAGATCTTGCTGATTTCATATGCGCTCTATGCCCTTGCAATTATTTTATTTTCATTTGTTTTCACTACTCTGAACTAAAATGCACGAACTGCATAAATGTCTGACATTGGGAAAAGAGAATTGGTTTTGGAGTCAGCGACTAGTAGTTTGTTTATTGGGTATGTGATCTCAGCTAAAACACTTGACTTCTTAGAACTTCATTTCATCTAACAAATTTAAATAATACTTACCCTGTCTACCTTATAGGGTTGTTTTAAATGACAAATTAGACTTTGTAAGGATAGAATGTTACCTAAACATGTGATTTATCTAAGTAATAATAAAAGCAACAATAAAATTTATCTAATTCTGAGAGTGTAAGGTTGAGATCTCCCACTATTATAGTTTTGCTTTCTATTTCTTCTTGCAGTTCTCATCTTTTCTTTTAGGAATTTAGATGCTATACCACTTTGTGCATATATATTTAGTATTGATATTAGCAACAATAAAATTGACATAACATTAATCTTTCCCAAACTTCAGAGCACTTTAAACAGATTTCACATATGAAACACAATTTCCAAATTACATGAAATGAACAGCTTCTCAAAATGTATAGAACTGGCAGTAAAGATCAAAATCATGTGGAACTAGGCCAATCTTGGTATCTTGTTTGTTAATAGAATAATAGAGATAGGTCTACTAATGGAGATGAGCTTATATCACACTTTTATTCAACTTCAAAAACCAATTATTTTTATCTAACTGTAGAATAGACTATAGATTATTAAAAAGAATGACAACAAGATAGTAACTTGTCTCAGGATTTTTCATCTACACCATCAAAAAAACAAGATAATAAGATAATTGTTTATATGCTTAGGGATATAATAACTTACATTTCAGAAAATATCATTTATATATGCTACAGAAAAATAATATGCAAATATCCAAATGCAAACATATTCTTGGTATTAACAGAAAATGGGTTACAATACAGTCAAAGCTGTCTGCTTACTCCAGGATCTTGAATCGACTCTATTCCAGATTACTTCTACAGAATCCTTTCTATTATGGAAAAAGTAAAGATTCCAGGCCTGAGATGTCTGGAGTAACTGTCCACTCTAGAAATGTGGGCAATTCTTTTATTTGTTCTGACTGAGAGATGGTCCCAAATACTTAGAATCCTATCCACACAGGCCAAGAATCTGAACTAAGTGGTAGAATGATTTTTCATGCCTGTTCTAAACATAATTTCCCATCAAACTGATCGAGATCCCAGAGTATCACTTGCTTCAAGTGACTGAATAAATATATTTTTTCCCCAAGTGCAAATGCATTTCATCTCAGACTTGAGACTTGTGATACTTGGTGTTTCTGCTCACTTGGGGGCATGAGGGATCTTTGAGATTTGTTACCCTAAATATCTCATCTTGATACATTGGAAAGAGTTGGGTTTGGAGAAAAGATCTCAGTTCAAATGCTAGCTCTGCTACTTGCAACCTGTGTGATCTTAAGAAAGTTACCTACCCTTTTTAGGCCACAGATTCCTTAGTTATAAAATGAAGGAATTAAATTAGATGATCCCTTTCCAGCTCTAATTTAATAATCCCATGAATGTTTTGTAGAAATGAGACCATGAAGGATACAAGCCCCAAAGGAACAAAAATATATTAGAAAACTGGTTAATTTGTCATATTTTCAGACAAACCATCAAATTGAGATTAAGGTTTTAATTTTTCAAGAAATATGGCAAATCTTAGTGTTTTCAAAATTGAGTTGGTTTTATTTAGATTTTAAAAGAAATTTCCAACTTCCATGTCAATGACACAACAAATCATAATAAAAAATATCCTCTGTCTTTTTTGTTGATATGTTTGTCTTCTGATAAGCTAAATAGATAACAGAAAATCAATACCCTTAATGATATTCAGAGGCTCTCTTTTAAATCCGTAGGAGAAATCTTGATCAAACGATTCCTTTTTGTCTCATTCTCTTTCATCAGGAAAGTTAGATGTGGAAAAGACCCACCAGATCATAAATTAATGATCCTGTGGTAATGCAGATGTCCCTGCTAATTAATAAAAGGAAGTGAAATATGAAAGCATGCAAAATTTCAATAGATTTCATATCAGAGAGAAAGATGGGAAACTTGTTTTCCCTATGCCTTGGCATTCTTTGGACATAGCCCAAAGAATAGACTTTGACAATCCATTTAGCCCAAGATTCTGAAGGCCAATAGTTCTATTCAAATAAATTTTCCTCCCTAATGGAGACACAATTATATTTAGGTAATCTTCACAGTACTGAAAGGATTCATGCTCAGGACTTTAATGTGATATGCAGAATTGCTGATGGTAGAAGACACCATCCCACTTCAATTTTCTTTTCAGGTTTCCATGATTTCTCTTGAGATAGCCTGCTTAGAAATCTTTTATAGTGATTAAATTCAACAAACTTAAAAAAAACCCTAACCATTCTGTTCAAAATACATGAGACACTGGAGATAGAAAATAAAAAATTGAACAGTCCTTGTCTTCAAGAAGCTTGAAGTCTCCAGATTGGTGGGAGATGATATAATATTATTATAGTATTTACAGTATAAAGCAAATGGAAGAAAAATAGAGAAAAGGGGGGGGGGAGAAGAGAGAGACAGAGAAAGAATACAAGTTCCAGTAGGAAAAGTTAAAGATAGGTTTGAATAGTATATGCCTCAAGCCTCTATCTTGAGATTTCTCATCTGATGATGATTGCTCTCTCTTTGATGATCTCAATTCCCATCTGTTCAATTTTTATTTCTATGCAGAATTCCCAAATCTACATATCCAGTTTTCATCTTCCCTCTCCCTCACCCCCCTGAATTCCTCACATGACCAACTTCCAGCTGGAGAGATCTATCCATTTCAGTGTTTCATAGTGGCAATAAAGGGAACAAGGATTTATTAAGCACCTACCTTGCACCAGATAACTGTGTTAAGCACTTTATAAATATGATCTCATTTTATCCTCACAACAGTCCTGAGAATAGGTTTCTATCTAGCATTCTAGATTGATTTCACACAACTGCTCCATGTTGCAGCCAAACCAGTATACTTGCTGTATGTAAGATAGCCATCTTCCATCCTCTTATGCTTAGAATGTTCTCCCTCTTTACCTCTACCTCTTGGAATACCTAGTTCCCTTTAATTAATCAACCAACCAACATGAATTGATTAAAAACTTAAGTGTCAAGTACTTCACTAGACACTGGGGACATAAATACAAAGAAATTATTCCTACTCTTAAGGAAGCTACATTCTAAGGGGAGACAAGAAGAGCATATATAAATATAAACAGAATAAATATAGATGATGAAATACAAACTCTATAGGAAGGAAAAGCACTTTCAGGTGGGGGGATCAAAATATGTCTACATGTAGAACTGGAGCTTCTGCTACCTTTTGAGGAAGGCATGCATTCTAAGCAAAAGGGATTGCTAATACAAAGGCATGCCTTGTTTGAGGGACAGAGAGAAGGATAATTTGCTTGGTTTGTTTCATATAGGAAAGCAGTGATGTCCATTGAGGCTGAAAATGTAAGCTAGGACTAGGTGTAAAATGCTTTATCCTAAAGGCATTAGGGAATCAATGGATGGATGTAATCATTGATTAGGGGAATGATATAATCAGATCTATCTTCAAGGAAAATAGCTTTGACTGCAGCAGGGAGGACCAAAGGGAATGTAAAGATACTTGAGGCAGGGAAACCAATTTGGAGGCTGTTGTAATAAAGTAGACAAAGGGCTATGGGGACTTGAATTAAAATTGCAGCTATATGAATGAAGAGAAGGGATAGATATGAAAGACATTGTAAAGATAGAAATGGCAAAAATTTGCAATTGAATCGATATGTGGGATGAGAGATATGGGAGGATTAAAGGAGAATGTCAAGATTTTAAAGCTGAGTTACTGCAAGAAATAAGGAAGTTTGAAAGATACATCAATTTGAAGAACAGAGCACAAGTTATGTTTTAAACATACTGAGTTTGAGATGTCTTCAAGGCTACATTTTATCTAAGGGCTATATCCTACTTGAGACCTTTCTATCCCCTCCAGATTACTTAGTATTCATTTTATATTTGCTTCTCTGTGTACCTGTGGTTTTCCCCAAATAGACTGAAAATTCTTTAATGACAGGAGCTGCTTAGTTTTTACCTTTGTAGCCTCAATGTTGACATAGCAAGGTATAGTGAATAGAGAGCAGGACTTAGAGTCAAGAAGACCTGGGCTTAGGTCCCATTGGAGAAATAAAGGCTATGCAACCTGAGAAACTCAATTGCTTAGTGCTCCAGTCAACTCTCCAAGATTGTAAGTTGCAAAGAATGTGCCAAATTGCATTTTTTAAGAGAAATTTCTTCATTGGTAGTTCCCCATACCAATAAAATAACAGTGAAAATCAAATCACAATGAAGCCAAATGAATTAATATATCCAAAAGTTCTTTGCAAACATTAAAGTACTACATAAATTTTATCTATTATTACTATTATAGATATCATTATCCCATCCCATTCTATCTCATCCCTAATGCTTATTATAGTTACCAGCACATAACAAGTATTTAATAAATGCTTCTTATTGAAAAGAGAGGTTTGCCATGGCAGAAAGAGGGTTCATCTCAGAGACAGAAGTAAAAGAGGATAAAATGGATGAAAAAATATACAGGTTTTGAGTTAAGGGGCAAGAAAAATGAGGGAGCTATAAATGATTGACTTCAATTTTCCCAGTAAGAGAAAAAAATCACTGCTGAGGGGGTAAGAGAATGGTGGTTAAAGGGGTCTGAAAAGACAAAAGATGATTTAGGATATCTGTGTAGATTTGGTTGTGGTGTGAAAGATTATGAAATCAATTTGGGAGGAATAGAAGTATTACTTTGCAGCAATCATGACCTAATTGAGATTAAGTAACATAAATTGGTTTAGGGCCAAGCTGTCAGGAATGCTTGACTTCCTCCGTTGGTATTCACTAATATTGAAGTAGGACTAGAGAAAGCAAATGGTGGGGATAACAGGGTTGGGTGTTGGGAATGCCTGGGCAGCCATAGGACAAGGGACAAGGTGTTTGTTTGTAGAGAATAGTATATGGATTAATTAGTTAAATCTAAGGTCAGGGTTACAAAGGGAAGAAACAAAACTCAGAAGTGATGATTAAGTGATGGTATATGAAAATAATAAAATATTGTTGTTCTATAAAAAATGATCAACAGGCTGGTTTTAGAAAAGTCTGGAAAGATTTACATAAACTGATGTTTAATGAAACAAGCAGAACCAGAAAAATATTGTACATAGCAACAAGATTGTGTCATGATCAACGATGATAGGTTTGGCTCTTCTCAGGAATTCAGCTATCCAAGGCAATTCCAATATACTTTTAATGGAAAAATACCATCTGCATCCAGAAAGAGAACTATGGAGACTGAATGCCAACTGAAGCATACTATTTTAACCAGTTTTTTCTTGTGTATTTTTTTCTCATTGTTTTTCCCTTTTGTCTGATTTTTCTCTTCCAATATGAATCACACAGAATTATGTAAAAAATTGAATATACATGTATAACCTAAAAATAATTTTTAAAAAGAGTAATGGGCTGGCAGAACAAGAAAGGTTGAGGGAATTAGGTCACAATAATGCTGAAATATATGTTATAGATTATTGCAGTTGACTATGTCTCTGTGTGGATGAGGCTGAATGAAAGTCTGGGTCATGGAAATTTCGGGAGCTGATGTATATTGAGTTCCCTAAGTACAAATGCAGAGGTTGAAGTGGAAAGGAAGATTATTAGTCAGTATCCTGAACTTCTTGAGGAAGGAAGAAGAATGACTAGGGAGCTAGAGGATGACTAAGAACATCTGGGAAGAATGATGTAGACAGATATGGTGAGTCTTAAAGGAAAAGGAAAAGCTGCTTAGTTATGGTAAAAGAAGGAGAGTCTGGAAGTAGTAGTAAGAGCAAGAAATATACCTACTGATTCTTCTGGCTAAGCATGTTGGGGAGCATGTGAAAAGGAATAGTACAAAATGGGTAGGGAGGTAGAATTTTACAAAATCAAGAATAAAGAGGAATTCATTCTCAATAAAACAGGGATTCTAGAGAAAGAAATGGAAAAGGCAGTCAGTCACTGATTCTTCTGTGTTTGGAAATTTTTTTTGGTAGGGGGGGAGAAGGAAGGACTATATTAGGATGCTGATCTATTATTCATTAGCAAACCTACACGGGAAAGTAAGAATTTAGTGATTCTCTCAAATGAAGGTAACTTGAAGATTTAAATAAGAATGTATATATGGATTAGGGGAGGTATAGGAGAGGGGAACTCGTTTGAATTATGTGTCCAAAGTATGGTTAATATTTGTGGCACAAACAGCATTTCCTATTTTAATAACTAAAAAAACTAGAGGAGATAGGATACAATACAGTCAGTCGTGTGCTAGAACTGTCATCAGGAAAATCTGGATTCAAATTCCACCTCGAATATTTACTATGTGTATTACTACTCATATAACTATGTGTGACTGTGAGCAAGACCTTTAAACTTCCTGTAAAAGAATTAGCATTTTCCCATATTGATAACATCCCAAGTACTTGAAATGTTGACACATTACACAAGTAAACACCAGACACTATGTGCCATATTAAGTAGATAATTGGCCTTATTAATAGGAATACTTGGGTTCATGTCCTTGACATCTACTGGCTTTACTCAAAGTCTCAGTGTTCCCACAGCAGATGTCCATCTCTATTGTATATGGAGTTTCTTTGTCCTGGAATTCCCAATACCATAGTCCCTAGTTTATATGAAAAGTTATACATAGCACCGCTGGACTACTTCCCCACCTTGCACTGGTAAGTTATAGGATTACCTCTATGGAGCTGCACTCTTAGTATTGGTGTGCTTTCCATTTACGATTAGTTAATAATATTAATTTGCTCTTAGAAAAGACATTTACTCAAATGGCATAGCAAAAATAATTGTTATAAAGCTTCTCTTCCCACCACAAACTTATGATGGACTATTCCACGAATATACACTATGGTGTGGGGAAAAGTGTGCACAATCTTAAAGAACAATGGTAAAGGGATTAAGATGGAAGATATTTTTAATTACTAAACTAAAATCATGAATCCCTACCCACAAGATCCTGCAGAAGAAGTAGATCCTGTGATTCAGCAAGTACAGAAAAACAAGTGCTTCTTTCAGCTGTCTCACCTGAATGGAGATGCAATCCATTCTTAAGATCCATAAGTTTATTTGATTCTCCTATACAACCATCCCATCAAGAACAGCAGTGTTCCTTGATGTAAGGAAGAACAGTAAGACCATTGCTCATAAATTCTGCTGCGTGTTCTTTCTCTCTGTCTCTTTTTCTCTTTTTCTGTAGCTGTCTCTGAATGTCTTTTGTCTGTCTTTCTCCCCTTCCGCAGAAATTCTGCTTGTTCTTGGCTTAATTCTCAGATTTGCTTGATCTCAGATAGTGGAAGAGCAGCAGCTTACCCTCTCTTTTTTTTTTGACAGTTCACACTGCTTCAGAGCTTATTCTTGGTGAGAAACTTCACCCTAAACTTAAGGTGACAATCTAATACATTCCCCAAATCTTTAATTCTGCATAAATGGCCTAACTAATAATGGTCATTTGCTCAATAATCACTGAACAGTCAGCTAGGTCAGAATTCCTCAGGTTATTCATGGTTGTTTTTCACTCCAGTGTCCTTCCCTTGGTCTGGGACTGGGAAAAAGGTAGACAATTTTTACCCCACAGGCAAGCTCATTGTTTCCTTTGGTTTTTTCATTTGCAAATGAGCTACTTAAAGCTTTACCTCCTTAATTAGATGGTTGGTTGGTTGTTGTCTTGTTCTTGAAGAAGACCCAAATGACATCACTATGTTAGAATCAAGTTACTGTATGGCAAACTGTGACCGATCAATCTAATAGGAGCTCAGAATACTCTATCACAGGTTAGGTGTCCACGTGAACATTTGAGTTGGATTCTTTAACTTTATGCATTTTGCATTTCTTTTGGGCTAATTCAATCCTGCTTTAGTCATAGAGCACAGCACCTTCTTTGATGAGGACAAGCCATTCTGGACCTATATCACAGAATTGATTCCAAAGTTCTTAAGAGAAATTTTGAGGGTGTCCTTGTATTGCTTTTCCTAACACTTTGTGAGCATTTGCCCTTTACTAGGTATAGAATGATACATTGCCATCTGAAAGAGGTTCACAGTCTATGGGGTACAAATGAATTTTGTTTGGGAGCTGCCCTTTATATCTCAACATCTTGGTCACTATTTCCTTAAAACCAGTTAATTTGCTGAAGTGTGAATGGGACATACCCTCACATGTATGTGTACATATACACACTTATACAAGCATATCTTGTTTTATTATGCTTTTTATTGCCCTTTGCAGATACTGGTGTGTGTGTGTGTGTGTGTGTGTGTGATATTTATTTTACAAATTGAAGGTTTGTGGCAATCCTGTGTTGAGCAAGTCTGTGGGCACTATTTTTTCCCCAAAAGTATATGCTCGAATTGTGTCTCTGTGTTACATTTGGGTAATTCTCATAATATTTCAAACTTGTTCATTATCATTATATTTTCTACGGTGATTTATGAACAGTGATCTTTGATGTTACTATTGTAATTGTTTTGGATGCAACACGAACCTTGACCATATAAGACAGAGAACTTAATAAGTATTGTGTGTGTTCTGACTGCTTCACCAACCTGCCATCACTTCTCTCTCCCTCTTCTAGAGCCTCCCTATTCCTTAAGTAGCAATATTGAAATTAAATCAAATAATAATCCTACAATGGCCTCTAAATGTTCAGGTGAAAGAAAGAGTCAAGTGAAGTGACAAACTTCATGGTTATGTTGTTTTCAGAAATTGCCATAGCTCCTCCGACCTTCAGTATCCACCACTCTGATCAGTCAGCCCCCATCAACATCAAGGAGAGACTCTTCCCCAGGAAAAAGAGTACAACTTGCTGAAGGCTCAGATGATGACTAGCAATTTTTAGCAATCAAATATTTTTGAACTAAGGTATAAACATTTTTTAGACATAATATGGGGCAGCTAGGTGGCGCAGTGGATAGAGCACCAGCCTTGAATTCAGGAGGACCCAAGTTCAAATCTGATCTCAGACACTTGACACTTCCTAGCTGTGTGACCCTGGGCAAGTCACTTAACCCCAGCCTCAGGGGGGAAAAAAAGACATAATACTATTTTATAGTTAATAGAATATAATTTACTATAAACATAACTTTTATATGTTAGTGTAAACATAACATTTATATGTATTGGGGAATCAAAAAATTGCTCTTTTGAGATATTTGCTTTATATTGTGATTGTCTGGAACCAAACTCATAATATCTCTGAAATATACTTAGATACAGTATATATAAATACATGTGTATATGCGCATTGTGTGTGTGTGTGTGTATATATATATATGTATATATATATATATATATATATATATTATATGTGTGTGTGTATGTGTATGTGTGTGTGTATTTGTTGTTATTGAGTAATTTCAGTCATGTATTACTCTAACCCCATTTGGGGTTTTCTTGGCAAAGATACTGGAGTGGTTTGCCATTTCCTTTTCCAGATCATTTTATAGATGAGGAAACTGAGGCAAACAGGGTTAATGACTTGCCCACAATCGCACAACTAGTAAATCTCTAAGACCAGATTGAACTCAATTCCTCTTGACTCCAGAGCCAGTACTCTACTGTGCTATCTTACTTGCCATAGACATTTATATAAATACATAGACATAGACATTTATATAAATACATATATATATATACACATATATTATGTATATGTATATATGTACACATAGACACATATATGTATATAGACACATATATGTATATATAATCAGTTAAATATCTGTGGAGGCATATATACATATTTATATCTACATCTATTTGTATAACTATCAATCTACCTAGAGAGATTTATATAGAGGTAGCTAGGTAGCACAGAAGATGGGAGTATCGTCATGGAAATTCAGTGCATCCTTCCTACCTCCTGCAAAGTATGACTATCATGCTTATATAATAGACCCTTGTCACATAGATTGTCCCCATCTCATTGCCACAATGAGACCTGGAATTCTTTAATTTAATTTAATTTAATCCAAAATTCCCTGATTTAGAATGACCTTAGGACTTGTTCCATGGACCCAGCTGGATAACATGTAACATCTGGCAAGTCACTTGTTTGTCTCAGTTTGCTTCACTGTAAAATGGAAATAATAATAAGATCCCCTAGCACCCAGGGTTGTTGTGAGGATCAAATGAGATATTTTAAAAAAAAAAATGTAATACCGTGTCTGGCTTGTGATATGTATATAAATGCTTATTCCCTTTCTTCCCATTTCTTTCTATAATGATATCTGATTCTGTTTTCTCTCTTGTAAGATGAGGATAAGAATACTGATAGTGCCTATCTAAATGGGATGGTTGAGGATCCAATAAAATGTCAGGATACTTTGAAAACTTGTGTCACTTATTATTATCATTATCAATATTTACTCCCCTGTTGCTTCCTCATTTCTAATAAAATCTTTATGAGACAGAGTCAAAAATAAGGCAAAACATAATTTTGGCATATTGACTTCTGAACCCCACTCCCTTCCCTTCCATTTATTTGAAATCATTGAAGTTGAACTGGAATTGGTATTTTTCCATGTTGCTAGCCAAGTGCATGGGAGGGGAAGAGGCCTCCTTTGTGGAACAGTCCCCACTCCTGCTTCAAGAATACCTTCTCTTTTTGTTGGCGTCTGTTGTGAAGGGGACAGTGATTCCGTCCGCAATGCCAAACGTGAACCTGCCTATTTTTATTAGTTACCATGGCAGTGACTAAGAGGGTCCTCTGTGGAGCCTAAGGACTCTTTACCATTGAAACAAGGACAATGGGAAAGTATGTTTTCTTGACCCATTGCAGGAAATCCTGCCCTAACTTAAAGGGGAATGCAGCATTTCCATGTACAGCTAGCTAGCTAGTACTATCCCAGTTCTCGGCAGTGGGCCAGAATGAGCGAGCCTTGAAGAAAGAGAAAAATTTACAGCCTTTTGACCAAATCAAATCATTTCACCAAGTACTCCCATTTAGATACCATTGATCTCACCTATTTAAAGGGCAGTGAAAATTCTTTCCAATTGCTCTGGATCATTTGGAAAGCACTTGCTGGTGATCCATGTACTTCCAAACATCTAAGAGAGAAATAGGGATGCAAATATTTCCTCTAACTCCCATCATTGCTGAACTCCACTTCTTGGCTTATTTTTTTTTACTTTGGAAGTTGCTTTTGTACCTCCACTCTCCATATTCTAATACAAATGATAATTATATTCTGGAATTTTGAGCTAGAAAGGGTCCTTAGAGATGGAAAAACAAAAGCTACCTTGTGGCAAAAGAAACAAATGACTGAGCTTGATAATTTTATTCTGGAAGTCACTGCCTCTAAAGGGGAGATATGTATGGGTATCCTATGTATGTGTGTTTATTTTTCTCTATTTATAGATATGTATCCTATATACCCTTTCCCTCAGCCCCAGTAGAAATCACAAAGATACATTAAGCACAACTGTCCTGCTGTGCATTGATATTTCTGTCCCTTGCAGAGGGTGACTTGTCGTAACATTGATGGCTGTCTCCAAACAAAAATAATGAGAGAAACATCTGTCTCACTGTTACTCTCTTTTCCAGGCAAATGACACTTAAGAATCTTAGGATTCTTATTTTAGACTTGTTAAGTGCTCCCAGAAAAAAAAAAGCCATCTCCCCAGTGTTCATAGAGCTCTCTCTTAGGCCTTAGGTCTGTGGTCACTTTTCCCTCATTAATGTATTTAAGCCTTTTCAAAGACCCCAAACACTAAGGCCAAGTCATTTATCTACTTTTCTAACACTATCAGCTTGGAAAAGAAGTAAAGGAACCGATAGAATAGCTTCTCATATGGATGCAGCTAATTTTCTCTTCCTCTTTTAAACATGACAGAGATATTCTTGGAAATGTTTCTACCAGAATCATTTGATGTTTTTAAAAACTAACTCTCATAGCAAACTACTTCAGGGATGAAATATGATCAGTATTGCTATCTTAGGAGAACAGAAAATGATTTGAGCATAGGCACACAGACCTACCCATGTACTCTGAGTCACACGCATAGAAATACTCAGATATTGCATACATGCCTAACATGCTTTAACATGAAAGTTTATGTCATCAAGCCATTATGATGTTATTACAAGTTACAGGAAAGACTGAGAGCCTTTGTCTCCTACATGAGATGGAAATTTGGTTTTAATGCCACAAAGTCGGGAGGCATAGAACACCTGCTTTAAAAAAAGTTCTCACCCTGTTTCACTTTGGCTCACTTAGAATCTTAACATTTTAGAGTGGAAAGAGAAATTAGGAATCATGTTCTAGACCAGGGGATCTTAACCATTCCAGAGGATTCTGGAATTTGGATGGGAAAAAAAATGCATGTCTAATTTCCACTGACTTCAAGTTGGCTCTTCCTTCTATTGTTTAGAAACATTACTATAAGTAGGCATCCATAGGCTTTAACCAGATGTCAAAAGGGTTCTTAACAAAAGAGAGTAAAAAATTCTTGATCTAATCTAATCCCCTCATTTTAGAGATGAAGAAACTGAGTCCCAAGGGAGATGAAGTAACTGCTCAAGATAAGTCTCTGAGCAAAACCATCTATCCTCTTTTCTTTTTTTTAATTTCCTGTCTTTGCCATCAATCTTAGTTCTCAGTGAAGTGAATTAGTAGATAGAGTACTGGAGGGGGAGTCAGGAAGACCCAATTTCAAACTCAACTTACATGTGTATTAGCTGGGTTACCCTGAGCAAGACACTTAACCCTCTTTGCCTCAGTGTCCTCAATTGTAAAATAGGAATAATAATAGAACCTACCTCACAGGAATGTTGTAAAATCAAATGAAATAATACCTGTACAGTGCTTGGCACAGTGCCTGCCACATAGTAGGTGCTATATAAATGTTAGTAATTATTATTATTATCTTCAACTTCTTTTCTCTATCTCTCGTATTTCAAATCTACTTCATCCTCCAAGTGCCTCACGACTTCTCAAAACATTCCTGCTGCTACTGTTTGTCGAAAGAACAAGAATGAAGAAATGTATTTTTATGGATATTTTGGTCCTTCCTGACGTGTAGCACATGACTAACTGGAGCATTAACAATATGGCTCCCTTGGCAATGACTGTGATTACTTGGGGCTTAGGAATGAAAGAGCCTCTTCCCAGTTCTCTTTCCTTGTTTGTAAGAAAAAGGCTTCTAAAAATTTTTCACCACTTAAATGGTCAGTCTGTTTCCCATACCCCATCAAGGATAACTAAACTGGGAGAAAAGACAGCAAATTTCTACTCCAATCCTAAAAACTTTTGTTGTTATTGTTGTTGCTACTGTTGTCTTCTGCTCAAAAATATTCAATGGCTACCTATTGCCTTCAAAGTAGAATTCAAACTTGTTTTCCAAGCATCCAAATCCATCTACAATCAAGGACCACCTTTATTTTTGTAATTGTATATATAATATTAATCTTTTTCATGAATTCTACTTTTTACCTAAGCTGTTCAGCTTCCTACATCTTAAACATAGCCTGGGTTCCTTTATCTTAATCCTTCTGCTAATTCTATTCCGAATGGTGAAAATATATTTCCTCCTCTTTTCCTATGTAATTTCTAACCAGTTTTAAACTCTTTCAAATTCCACTTCCTCTGTAAAGCCTTGCTCATTTTCTCTGCTTCCTTTTTGAGCCTCCAGAACAATTTGATTTGCATCTCCTTCATATGCTTATTATTTATAATGTATATTATAAGTTATGTTTGTGCCTTAATTTCCACTTAGAATGTATATTCTAGATGAGCATTTTCTGTCTAAGCTTTGTATCTCCCCTAATCTATAACTTCCTTTATGGGAAAGAATATGGAGAAATTGGAGAGGTTTCAGAGAAGAAAACTAAAGGTGGTCAAAAGGCAATGTTTTGAAGAAAAATTAAAGGTAACTGGGATTATTTAGGCTAAAGAAGAAGACATTGAGGGCAGATTCTGAGGATGTGGAAAAACTTTATTACATAGACATCAGAACAAAAACAATCTATAAGAGAACTAGATGAATTATTGTAGAACTCTCATAGATTATCATAAAATCTCATTTTTTGGCAATCTTTAAAAAGAGGATGGAGACATCTGTCTGGCTTGGTAAAGGTGTGGTCCTTCCTGGAGGCAGGCAATTAAAATAGAAGAATTTTCAAGAGTCTTCATTTAATTTATAAAAAATAAGCATTGTGCTGGGTTTTCTTCTGTTCCCAGCTACCTAATCAATTTTTGTCTTTAGCTGATTTCTCAAGCCACCCAAGCAAGCCACCGAAGTCTTTATATTTAAGCAGAAACAGCTTAATTAACCTTCCACACATTCTAATCTGTTATTAGAAATGTGCCCTTTCTTGTTGTAATCTGCTAAAACCTTTACTACCTCTCCAAAGATTGTATAGTGTTTTCTTTTTCCTTTTCTTATTCCTGAAATATTTGAATTTTTAAATTTTTTCAACGACTTAGAAAATTGAATTCTATTTCTTTCTCTGATTTTACTTAGTTTAAAAGTTTCTATTATTTCCTTATGCTTCTCCTTGTTTAAAAGATCTACTTTTTGAGATATATTTAATTTATCACTGAAAACACAGTACTATCAATGAAAACTTTACTATTTTTTTTTAAATTCGTTGAAATTGAAGATATTTGGAGGCCATCTTGATTTTTCCTGAGTTCCTTTCTTTTCCTTACCTCCCTTCTTCCTTCTTTTTTGTCTTTCTCTAGGAATTTTTTTCCTTTACCCACCTCTCTAAATTCCTTTCCTTTTATAGGAAGGAAGGGAGAGAATAGGGAAGGAAGAATAATGCAGGATTTATATTAGCAGAGAAATTATCATTAATCTCTAAAAAATTAAAAAATGCTGCAACTAAGATCTACACACCTATTTCCATGTATTGTTTATTGTTATTTCTATAATCTTTTTTAAAGGATCTTATTCTAGGTTCTCCAAGAAAGTACTTTTCAAATTGAATCAAGAAAAGTTTCAAAGATATTGTTCCAAAAGAAGTCAATCAATATATGACACTGGGAGAGAAATGACTCAAGGCTGCTTTATAAGAAGACATAGCATCTTTTTGAATATGCAATGTGACATAATAAAATACTGAAAAGGGAATGGTGAGTAGCAACTTTAAGATCAAAACCAAGCTTCCACATGTGGAAACATCTGGTGGGATTGTGGCAAAATCTTTTGGTCTTAAATCAACCCCATTAGTCATATAAGAACACATGAATAGATTACAGAAAAAATAATCCTCATTTGTAAGACACTCTTATCAACATTACATAATACTACCTTTAGATTTTGTTGCTTATATTTTAAATAATTTATAAGAGTAGAATGGGATGGTTAATTTTACATTAAGAAACATGACTTTATGTTTTCTCAAAAACCTGAAAATAAAATCTTGGAATTTACCTTATAGTTTTTAAATATCATCCAACCAAAACACATATTTGAAAGTAAATTGCCCTTGTTTTGATAATTTTGTTATGATATGTAAAACATAAAATGTTAATTTTATGCATGTAAAATATTTCTCTTTTTTGGAGCTTTTCTTAGTCCGTGAATGGGTGTAACATGGAGCCACTAACTCAGCTATTTGTCCACACAGTTCCCCCCTACTCTTTCCAGAGGAGCAATTTTTTAAAAAGACATTTCAGAGGCATGGAAAGGTTGTCACAAGCGGAACCATTTCCAAGAAAGTTTCACCTTCTCAAAGAGCAGCCTGGAGTTGCTTAAGGTTAATGGCTGGGTACTGAAGGATGCTTGAGGTTATGCTCTATACTTAGCTATCATTAATTCCCTTTTACAAAGAACAGCTCTTGGGGTGGGGGGTAAGGAAGGGGCAAAAGAGGATTGGCTCACATGTGTCAGTCAGTTCTAACCATTATATCAAACAGGTAGCCAATATAGAAGCTTAGAGCAGAAAAACCTCAGCCTAGGTGAAGTCAACTTCAAAGTAGAATGATTTCCCTTGGAGATATCAGCCTATATGAACAGGGTCTAAGAGTGATATAGATGATCATCCCTGAAGAAACGGACATGATCCACATACAACTGGCAGGGAATAGGCGTGAAACTTTTTCATTCCTGCATTAAGAGGGAAATAGATTCCCTCTCTCACTTCATTCCTATTTTCTGAAAATGCCTTGGAAAGAGGAAGAAGGATCAACAGGGTAACAGGCTTGCTATCCGAGCTTTTCTATGACCTGGTCATTACTCCCTCCTCCAGAATTATTTCTCTTTTGATGCTTGCTATTAAGGATTCAGAGAATAGTGGAATACAAAAAAGCACTAGACCCAAAGTCCAAAAATGTGGATTCAGGTCTCAATTCTGCCATTTCCTGACTGTGGAAAAATTGTTTAACCTCTTGAACTTCGATCTCCCTATCTGTAAGTGAAGAGAACAGAAAGTACTTATTGCTCTACTTCCCAGAGTTTATGTAAAGTGTTTTATAAGTATACTCCTATATAAATAACAGCAATTAATTTTTGTGTCTTTCCAATAATCTCCATATGTTAACAGATAAGACATGATTCTCATGGATGGTTGGTAAAAGTTTTTAAAAAAGACTCTTAAAATCCCTAAATCTGTCATACCCAAAGAATGAAGCTATAATGATAGGAGAATAAATTGAAGGACTGATGTTTTTTGGATCAAGAGCTCTGCCTGGAACCCCCTCAAATCTTAGGAGGTTGACAAAAACCTCATCAGCATATTCATAAGGTCAACTTTCCTCAGTGGGTTTAGTGCATCAGGTGTTATGAAACATAAATCTGTTGTGTGAAAAATGAATGTTCATAAGACTAATTTCTATGTGTAAGAGTTGACAAAGTGAGAAGAATGAATATGCAAGCAAGGCACAGTCCTATAGGTACAGGATCAGAAGGGCTATGCTCAGAATGAGATACAACAATGAATGTTAAGGGCTAGGAAGGGGGAATCTTTTAAAACTATGCTGGGAGCAAAAGAAAGATCACAAAAGGAAACAGCTCTTCTGCTAGGAGTCATTTGGGATGATCTGAAGACAAAGGAGGGAAGGCTGGATTCTTTAAAACTTTGCTTCTGTTTTTTTCTGTCAAGGACATCTATGAACTGAAAAGGATATTTTTTTACTGCTAATGTAAACTTAGAAAAGTCACAACTTATCCATGTCTCAGTTTCTTCTTTTTGTGAAATAAGGGGATTAGACCAGATGATCTCCAAGATCCATTCTCATTGAAAATGAGGAAATGATGAGTAAACAGTTTTGCACTCAATAAATTCAAGTCACTAAATTATTATTAGATATGATTGCTGAAAATGTTCTTTGAAAAATTTGAAGTAGTGAAGAAGTAGCAAGACTACTTAAATGATAAATATTTTGCTGATTCTTGAAAAGGGAAGCAAATTGGATCCACAGACCAGAGGTCAGTGAACCTGAATTCAATTCCTGACAAAGTTTTATAACCTATTAAAGGGATAAGAATTCATTTATGGGGCATGTAAAATTCTATATTTTGGTTTAAATAGTAAATTTAAAATATAAGCTGAAAGGGAATTGGATGAACAAATAGATAATTTATTGACTATATACCAGGCTCACTGCTAACATCAGGGAAGAGAAATAGAACTAAGTAAGACTGTCTCCACCCTCAAAGAGCTTGCATTCTTATAGGAGAAACATAAATGGGGAACTGGAAAGGAAAGGTAAAGGATGGTAGTATTGTATGGAAATGGCTAGGAAGTAATATAGAGAACTGATTCCAAGCAAGAGGAGGTAAAAATTTGTCTGTTAGGGTCCAGGGGTAGAGTATAAGATTCTAATGGGAAGGGTATGAAAATAATGATTTGAATGCAGGCAGTGTGTATGTGGCCAGGAAGATAAATCACACGAAAGAAAATTGAGGATTTTAGTTGCTCACAAATTCAATATGAGTCAACATGAATCAACATGACAACAAAAAAATCCAATATAACTTTAGACTAAATTTAGAGGTTCATAGTGTCTAGAAAGAGAGATTCCCATTATAGTCTACTTTGGTCAGACCAAATTTGATCCAGAAGCAGATAGGTGGCTCAGTGAAGAGAGCTTTGAATCTGGAGTCTAGAAGATCTGAGTTAAGGTCTGGCCTCTTACCTTTACTAGCTGTGTGACCACTACCTCATTCATTCATCTATGAAATGGGAATGATAACAAATACCTCCCAAGGTTGTTATAAGGAGAAAAATGAGATAATATTTATACTTTAAAGTTCATGTAAATGATAGCTATTTTTTACCTGATATATTATTGTGTTTAGTTCTGAGCATCCCATTTTAGGAAGGATTCTGGTGAGCTAGAAATCATTTAAAAGAAGATGATTATGATAGTTCAAGTGTTAAAGATGGAAGGTCAAATGATTATTGATCTAAGAAATTGGGGATGTTGTTAGAGAATATGATAGGGAGACATGACAGAAGTCCTCAAGAATTTTAAAGGTTGTCACATGGAAGGACAATTTAACTTGGCCCCAAAGATTAGGGCTGGAAACAATGGGTGGAAATCACAGAGACAGATTTTGGCTCCATAGAATGAAAAACTTCCTAACAATTATAGCTGTCCAAAAGTAGAATGAGCTGCATCAGGAGATAGTGGGTTCCTAAAATATTTGAAATGTTGTGGGAAACAGGAGAAGTACCACAATACCAGGGATGGACAATATCCTGATTTTCAAAAAGGGGGAAAGAAAGGAATTTGTCTACAAACTATAGGTTGCTTTCATTCCTAGGAATATCCTAGCACAGAACATTAAAGAAAAGGTTAGTGAATACTAAAAAAGGAAGTGACTAAAAAGACCCAACATGAATTCATTAAGAATATCATGCCAGACTAACCTTATTTCCTTTTGTGATAGGGTTATTAAGCTACTAGATGAGGAGAATGCTATAGATTAACACAAAAAGGCAGCACAGCACAGTGCATCCCTAAGGAGCGGGCCTCCAATTCAATAATACATGGGTTCAAGTTCTGCCTTTGAAATATACCGGCTATATGATCCTGAGCAACTATTTAACTTTTTAATCTCCCCAGGAAACCCTATAAGATTGCAGAGTTGCAGAGTTTGATTTGCCTTATTAAAAGACAATCTTCACCAGAAGCATCCTATGCTGATGGAATCATAGGTATGATTGAAAACCAAATATTTTACCTGGGGTTTAGCAAAGTTTTTGACAAAGCATTTCACAAGACTTTCTTATTGAGAAAAAATGATAATACACTTGAATGGATTCCAAGCTCAAAGAGTAGTCTTTAATAATTTAATATTATCATTGCACATTTTCCTGTGGAATATCCTAGGGATCTGTGTTTGCTTCTGGATAGGCTAACATTTTTCTCAATGACTTGGATGAAGGTATAGATGATGTACTCTTCAGATCTTTAGATGCCATAAAGTTGGAAGAGGTTGAGATCTTGGATTTTAAAAGATGACTGGTGATAGTTCAGTTTAGAGTGGGTGAGTGGTTATCATTGAGGTCTGACCAAGCTCTAAGTTCTCTAAGTTGCCTACATCAGCGGCCTTCATGATGTCACATTAGAAATAAGGCTATGAAACAGAACATCAGTATCCTTGTGACCACATTTTAACTTAGAAAACCACATATTAGTATTATCTATGTTCTATTTTATTTATTTTGTTAAGTGTATTACACTTTACTTTGTTTTACACTTTAATTTGTTTTAGCTTAATAAGGAGTGTATAACTACGTGGTTGGCATCTTACAGCTAGAGCATCCCATTAAATCAAATACAATGAAATATAATACAGGCAAATGTAAAGTATTGAACTTTGGTACAAAAATTTGACTTCACAGTTTGAAAGAGATATAGTTCTTGTATGCCAAGTTCAATCAAGTTCCTTTTTCAATTATGTAAGATGTAACATTCAAAAACAAAATAAAAAATGAACAAATCTCCAAAATAACAAAATTGAGTAGAACTAAGATATCAATAAGTCAGGACCAAGCACTTTTTTAGGGGAAGATATATTATGGGCAATCTAACTTAGTTTATCAGGACTTTAGAGTGTCTCATAATTGGACATATCCATCACATCTAAAATAGAGATAAGCCCTGTTTTAAGTTTTAGCTCTAGAGCAACTGAAGTAGACTCTCACTCATTCAGACTAATTGAGGAAAATAACAGCTAGCACTAGGGAAGAGTCAGAATGACAGTATTTGTCATAGATAATTTTTTTTTTTACTTTATGTTATTGCTTCATTTATTACTATATTACTTTCAAGCACTTACTGGAACTAGGTTAAACAGAATGTTGCCCAGGGAGAGTTCCTTGGGGAACTTGTTTTAATGAATAGATAAGAATGGTTTGTAATTAGCCAATCAATTATTTATATGGAAGGTACTTTAAAAGTTTATTCTGGTAAGTAGTTTAAGTATTCCTCCAACAATCTTTCTACTAATAATTTTCTTTACAAATAGGAAAGGACTTAAGCAAAATCTTGGCTGGTCAGAAGTATTGCAAAAAACAATTGGTTATAGTCTGAATTAAGTTGCTTTTGCTGTATTTGTGAATTATATCTGCTGTTGAATTTCTATGTGTCATTGCAAAGATAAACCTTTCTTCACTTGCAAGAAAGTAGGTTGATGTTGAGTATAAAAATCAGGGAGAAAAGATGCCATAAAATCTCCCCTTTTTTTGGGAAACATGGGAGAAGAAATTTCAAAACATATTCTCAATTGAATAGATGAAATGAAGATTGATGTCTTCTTTATCATGAAAATCCTGAAATGAAGGAGAACTCCTCATGACACAATGTACACTGCCAATCTGATTGACTATTTTAAGCTTATAACTTACTCCATCATTCATTTATTCACTCACTCAAGAAATATATTAAGTACCATATATTCTGCCAAATGACTGCCAAATATTCTGCAGGAAGAAATATAAAGTTTAACTTTATCTCTGTCCTGCACCCATGGAGTTTGTAGGCTGAGAATGAGACAAACCATGTTATATAGTACTACTTGTACTAAAAACATGAAAAAAGTAGCAATGGGAAAAAACTTGGGGTTGTGGTCAGTGGACGCTTCATGGAAAAGAAAGTATTTGAACTGTTTTAAAGAATAATGTAGGTATATTGGATTACTTGCTGTCTAGGAGAAGGGAAGAAGGAAGAGGAGAGAGAAAAAATTGGAACACAAAGTTTTGCAAGGGTGAATATTGAAAAATATCTTTGCATGTATTTTGAAAATAAAAAGTTATGATTAAAAAAATAAAGAATAATGTAGGAAGTCAAACGAAAAGTAGGTGATGAAGTAGATAGAACTTTGACCTTGATACTTACTTGAGCATCTTGAGACTTACTAGTTGTATGAAACTGGGTAAGTCATTTAACACCCTTGTGCCTTAGTTTTTCTTATCTGTAAAATGGGAGTGATAATAACAACCACATTCCAGGGTTATTATGAATTTAAAAATGAGATAATAATATATATGAAGCATTTTGAAAATCTTAAAAAGAGAGTGAGGACATTCCAGAGATAAGGTTCCAAGGAGAGGCATCTAAGGTTGAAGTGCTTAGTGTATCCAATTTATTTGGAACATAAAATTTGTGGGGGAGAGTTAGATGAGGTAAGATGGGAAAAGTAGCATGATACCAGATTATAAAGAGTCTTAAATGCCAGTCAAGGTAGTTTGAACTTTTCAATAACAAACCACTAAAATATTTTAGTGGAAGAATGACATAACTTGATCTATGCTTAAGAAAATATGAAGGACCATTTGCAGATGGAAAAGAAAGTTATTGCAATCATCCATGCAGTGGACAAAAAGGATCCATGATAAGATATTGTCAGTGGAAATAAAGAGGAAGAGATGAATGTGAGAAATGTCTTTTGATTCCCACTTATGATTTTATTAGTATAGAGCATTCCTGGTGAGAAAATTCAATGCAGATCGACAAATATTCTTCCACTTAGAGTTATAGAAAGTTGATGCGATGAGGTTGACATCAATAATACTTAGTAAACATGTGGGTAGAGAGAAGCAATCAAACAGAATCGCAAGACTATCAATAAGAAATAGGACAAATGGGGGTTCCACAAAGATATTATAAACCCAGAGATGGCGTATGCATAAGGGAAAGATAAACTCAGTATAGGATATATTGCATTTAATGCCCTGGATTGGATTGTCTGGGTAGAGATATTCTAAAGATTAGCAGTAGATGGTCTGGAACTTAGAAGAAAGGAAAGGTCTGCAAAGACAGATTTGGTAATTATCTGAATAGAAGTAATAGTCAAAGCCTGGAAATGAATAGAATTACCAGAAGAAAATGTATAGAGATAAAAGAAACCTAATTATGGCATAAGTGAAGTAGGTGACACAAAGGCAAAGTGGATAGAACATAGGGCTTGGAGCCAAAACCTGAGATCAAATCCGACTTTACCTATTACCTAGCTGTGACTCTGAGCCTGTTTTTACATATGAGGAAATAGGCTGAGAGAGATTAAGTGACTTGGTATAGATTAAGATGTTTAAGAGTCATTGCATAATGGACAAGTGGGGAATGAATGAGAGAATATAAAATCTGGAGAAGAGAGTGAAAATTCTACTTTGTATTGTTTCAGAGCTTATAAGAGGCTCACAGTTTTTCTCCTGTTTGTCCTTTCCCTTTCTAGTTTAGCCACTTAGTTATGGCAACTATTTATAGAATTAAATAAGCTCAAAATTCCCAAACAAGGGGTGGTTAGCCACTAAAGAGAGATTGGTCTCTCTGTACTATAGTACACTTAGAAAAAAAAAAAAAAAACCTGTCTTTGTATTTCATACCCTTCTTGCCCATTATATAGTACTATCAAACACTCAGAACAATAAAAGCTAACTTATTCTTACCTGGAGACAAAACTCATTAGAAAAGTACAAACAGCAAATAGATTATGTCTAAAAAAGAAGAGTAAACTCCAGAGGGTAAGTAATATTGGACTCATCCGACAGTAATAAAGGGGATAGGAGAAGAGGAAATAGAGAAATTATAAATTGACCAGATTCCCATGGTGCTCAAAGACAGTCATGTTTAGGTAAATAGCAAGTTCTTTCTAGACAGATTGCTCAGCAAGACAGCTCTGACAGCTCATAAATATAATCATTCTGGGATAGTACCTTTTTCTTGCAGACAGCTCCTACTATTAGCATGCACCTGATTCTCTGCACTCTTCTCTGTGAATCACCATCATACTTTAATTCCTTGTCTCTTATAGCTCCATCGTCTCATGATTTTTGGTCTTTCTTTCTAACTGGGAAGGTTAGGCTTCCCAGCAGCCCCGTTGTCAAGATGGGATAACAGAAAGAATGTCATTTTTAAAAATAGACAATAATGACAGGGCTTTGGGAAATGTCTACATTTTCCTTAGGTAGGAGCAGGAAAAGGAAAAATTAGAAGAGACCAAAAAAAATCTTTAAATGGGGGTGTAGGAAGAGAAATTGTAGAGTATAGAAGCTAGGGACAGAGAGCATCAATAGTAATAAATGTTGTCTTATCTCTTGGTGCAGCAGAGATATTGTGCTTTGGTTCCAGATCACCACAAAAAAGTAAATATCTCAATAAAGTTAGTCACATTTAGTTTCTCAATGCATAAAAAGTCATATTTACATTAAAGTGTACTCTATTAACTGTGCAACAGTATTGTCTGAAAAATGTACACATCTTAATTTAAAAGTATTGCTAAAATGCTATTATCTAAGCCTTCTGCAAATGGTACTCTTGTTCCTGGTGGAGGATCTTGCCTAGACCTTGATAGCTGTTGATTAAGGCTGAGGTGGCTGTGGCAGCTTTGAAAACAAGACAAAAAAATTTGCTTGACTTGACTCTTCCTTTCACTTATATACTTAGAAGTCATTGTAGGGTGACTAATTGGTCTAATTTCAATATTGTTCTAATAGGGAGGCTCAAGGAGGGGGAACATAGGGCTGGTAGGTTGGTAGAATAGTCAAAACAAATGAAACATTTACTAATTAAGTTCCCTGTGTTATATGGACATGGTTTGTGGTACTCCAAAACAATTACGATAGTAACATCAAAAATCACAGATCACCATAAGAAATATAATGATAATGGACAAGTTTGAAATATTGGAAGAATTAATAAAACAAGTCACAAAAACATGTGATCACATGCTATTGGGAAAAACGTGTCAAGACTTGCTTAACTCAAGGTCTCCATAAACCTTCAATTAAAAAACAAAGCAATATTTGCAAAGCACAATAAAATGGGATATGCTTTTTATAGAGACATGATTTCACTTGTATAGGGAACTCCAAGGTGAGGAAATTTTTCCTACCAAAGCAAGTTATAGCTTTGGAAAATTGTCTAAAGTGGTTGTGCCAGTCAAATAGAAACAGGAGCCACTAAACTTAATATTAACTTACAAAACCACCCATTTTATATATATTTTCTTTTTTAATATATCACCACATTAAAATCAGATGGGAACTACATTTTAATCTGGTCCAGGCTGTTCTGGGTGCAGAACCAGATAAATCCCATGAGTCAGATGTGAGATACCTCTAGTCCAGAGCACTGAAAAGTGAAATAATGTACCTAGGGTCATATCTAGCACATTAGGAATCACAGCCAGTGCTTGAACTTGGATCTCCCTGGATTCAAGGCCAGTTCACTAGCCTTTAGTCTATAGTACATCTCAAATATCTTTCACTACCTTAAAAATCTTTAATTTCTTTTGGAAAGTGATTCTGACAACGTTAATGCAGGTAAATGCAATGTAAAGTTCTTGAGAGAAAGGCAGAGGAGTATATATATATATATATATATATATTTTAAAAAGGTTCTAGTTTTGGAATTAGTTGTTCAAAACATGAAGCTGAATAATACTGGGCAAATCATGTGACCTCTCTGTGCCTATTTCCATATCTGTAAAAAAAAAAAAAAAAGATGGATAGGATTATCTCTAAGGTCCCTTTCCATTCTAATCTATAATGTTATAATCCTTTTTTATTTAAAAAAAAAAAGAAAAAAAGCATGAAGACTGCTGAGAAAAGACCATTGAACTTGATGATTGGGAAGTTATTAATAGTAGCAGTAGAATGATGGAGATGGAAATAAGATAGTAAAGGATTGAAAAACGAAGAGATGAGAAAGGAGTGTGGCAGCTTGGGTAGTAACTATGGATTTCTTTTTAAGGAAGTTTTACAGTGTAAAGAAGGAGAAAGATGGAGCTTCAGAGTCCAAAGGGGTGTGTGTGTGTGTGTGTGTGTGTGTAAGAAAAACATATGGATAGGCAGAAGAGCAATAGCTACAAACCAAGTGAAGATTGAAGATACATGGGAGGTCATTCATAGGATAAGGTCTCAGAGGAGAAGAGAAGACATTGAATCTAGAATCTAAATAGCGGGGTTAGCCTTAACAGATAAGGAGAGAGATTTTTTTTCCCCTCAGAATAAGAAATGATAGAAAAAGGGGATGAATGCATTAAAAGATTTGGACTAGGAGGAGAAAACTGACATACTTCATATACTTGTGGAAATCCACTTAGGGTAAAGCATCAGTAACAGGATTTTAAAAAGGTTAAGGAGCCAGAGGCTCATTGAAAGAGCCTCAGTGAAGGAGAGAGTAGAGAGAGAAGGTGAAAATCAGGGGTATGGTGCTTTGTTTTGTTTTTTTGTTTTGTTTTGGTAATTTTAATAATCCATTCATGTATGATAGATTGGGCCAATTGTACAGTGAATCTGATTTGGTCAACGAAAAATACAAAAATATTGGGTTGACTGTTTTTAACAGTTTTCCCTGTGCATAGTGTATTCTGTTTTGTCTATTATTTGAAAGTATTTCAGATAGCAGGCCATTCCTACAGTGTAGTCTGTTAGTTAATCCTGACTGTTGCTTAAATCTTTTTTTTTTTTTTTTTTGCTATAGGTCTCTGGCATGAAGTTTGTTGCTGGGATGATAATATACAATCTGATTCTCTAATCAGAAAATGCTTCTCAGGATGATCCTGGCAAAGTCTGAATCCTAAGGCTCAAACCTTTAAAATATATGTAAACAATTGGCTGTGACAAGAATAATAAAACCTTAGGCCATTATGACCACGGTTAGGTGAAGGGGGTGAAAAACACCAACCTTCTTCAAAGTTACCATTGCTGAGAAAGAATATAAAATGAAGCTAAAGAAGACTGGAAGGTTTCCTGCTTTTGGACCTCAACTTCAAAATCAGCGCCTTGGACTCAGAACAGTGGAGTATATTAGACGAGTATGGACTTTGGGGTAAGGGGCCCTCCTACTTACTACACTCATAACTTTGAACTATTAATCTCTCTGTATCACAGCTCCAAATATAAAACTGGCATCTGAGTTTTGGAGGCTCTAGGGGCTGGCAAACTTTGCCAGTCTCTCCTTTACCTGGGCTTGGTGCTCTCAGATTCCTTTAAGAGGGACACTAAGCTTTTGGGGCTTCAGTTTCATCTCCACACCAGATTCATGCAGAACAATTCTAATTTTCACTCTTGTCCAAGGGATCCTCCAAAGCTGGAAAGGGGAAAGGAAGGAAAAAGTATATCTAGAACACAAATATAAGTCAGATCTGTGAGATATAGTTTTAATGCCTCACACAAAGGAAACACAGCAACAAAAGAGAAGCAGAGAGGCAATGATCCCCTGGGACAGTAAAATTCTCCTATTCCTGCTACTTCTAGATATGGAAAAATCACTTCATGATCAGGTAGAAATCTCAGAGAGCTCTCTCTCCATTCAACCTCCTTCTCCCCTGAAACTCTACTCATCTGCCTCTTGCAGATACTGGGTGTCTTAGTTTTCTGCGTTGTCCTTTCACAAGACTTAAGGGATAGGAAAACAATCCTACAGAGCTGGCTATCACGTTCCTGAAGTTTCAGATGGGGAGGGTATTTTTTTTTCCTTTTGAATAGGTTTAGATTCCAATAGTACACATGCTAAAATATCTAGGAGCAACAAGGGTGGGATTTCTATAAATGATAATCAGAGGCTTGATTTTCTCCCTTGTACATAGGTAGATGAAAGCAATATGCCCACTGAAGCGTGGATCTTTCTTCCTCCTTATTCTCTATCACATCTGAACTTCTATATCAGGCTACAACTGGAGGGTAAGTGGCTCCACTTGACTGCAGGGCAATCACCAGCAGATGGGGTAGCTCCAGTGAAGCTCATGTTGAACTTCAATGGACAGATGGACAGTGCCAAAGGGGAAACAAGCTTTCCCACACATTTCTGTTCACAGGGATCCTTTGATGTTCAGAAGCAGCAATAGATGGCATTACCCCACTGGATGGAGAGAAAAGCGCATTAAAGCAAAATTCTTTCGTCAGCCGCAGGACCTGAATTTACAGATTTGGAGCTGGAGGGGCCTTCAAGGTCATCTCACCAAACCCTTCATTTTGCAGATGAAGAACTGAGGCCCATAGAGATTGAATGAGTATGTGTCCAAGGTCACACAAGTGTTAAGAATCAGAATCAGAATGGAAGCTTATATTTTGACTTCAAATCCAATACTTTCCACCTAACCTCCAAAGCTTTTCATCTAGAACTCTGTTTACTAGGGTGAGCAAGGAGCATAGATCTGTGAGAGATGAAATTTCTATATTTCAGCCAAATCATAAAGCAGAGCTAGGCCACCTGTGATGCTGAGACAAAACCTGAAGAAGTTTTTGCCAGGCCTCTTTCATACCTTCTTTATGAGTTTTCTTCCTTCCTTCCTTCCTTCCTTCCTTCCTTCCTTCCTTCCTTCCTTCCTTCCTTCCTTCCTTCCTTCCTTCCTTCCTTC